>NW_020943070.1:7939419-8161578 GCF_900497805.2 Vombatus ursinus
AAATGCACGTTGCATTGGAAGTGAACTTGTCAAAGGATGGCATTCTAGAGAGTTGTAGCGTGGTCATGGAATCATCGATTTAGAAATGGAAGAGCCCTTGAGGCCATCTAGGCCAACCACCCCATTTTACAGTTGAAGAAAGGGAGGCTTGGAAGGGAAATGATCTGCTCAGCATCACAGAGATACAATTATAGGACCATAATTTTAGAGCTAAAAGAGACTTTTATGACTATTTGAGCCTACTCCCCTCATTTTACAGATGAGGAAACTGAGGTCCTTAGATGGGAAGTAACTTGTCTAGCATCATACAGATGTGATCATTGAACCATTGATTTAGAGCTAACAGAGACTTCAGAGACATTTGAGTCCAACCCCTGAGGAAACTGAGGCCCATAGATGGGACTTTACTTGCCCTAGGTCATACTGGCATATATCATAGAGCTAGAGGTAGAAGGACTTCAGAAGATATCCATTCCAACTCTATTTATTTATAAGGAAACTGAAGTTCAGCAAAGTAAAATCATTTAACTAGGGTCACGAGGGTTATTCTTGAGTCCATGTACAGTATTTTATCCACTCTACCACACTGCCTCTCTGGTGTGGTTGAAAGAGAATGGACTTTGCAACCAGCCAGAATCAATGGATTCCAGCCCTACGTGTAGCATTTACCACCTGTGGGGCCCTGGGTCAATCACCTAATCTTTAAAAAAGAGATCAATACATTGAAATACAGGTTTAATCGATGACCCTATATCGTAGGCCTCTAGTACTACTGGGAACAAGATCTCGACTTCACACTAACACCTGATCTTCCAACCTTTCAGTTGTAATGTAACCTCGAGCCAACAGCAATGTCTCTTTTGTGCTAGAAGTTAGGGTGACCGATCAGGAGTGCCCTTGAAGTTCAAGTTATGGAAGATAACTCTATATCTCTGCCCCCTCCTAGCACCATCCCCATTCTTCCCTGCCCTGTAATTCACATTGCTGTAGCACTTTTCATTTATGAGATATTTCGCATGCATCGTCTCATTTAATGGGCACAATATTATAGGGTGGGAGTAATACAGGTATTTTATTTCTATTTTACAGAAGAGGAAACTGAGGCTCAGAAAGGCCATCTATTTGCTCAAAGTCATCTAGCTAGTGAGAGGTAAAACAAAAACTTGAACTTAGTGCATCTGTCTGACTGCGCAAGCATAAGGGAACTTGAGTGGCCACTTCCTTGTCTACAGACTTAGAAGCAGTAGGCAGAGGTTGTGAAATTCAAACCTGATGTTGGGAGAGGAAAACAAAAACATTCTGATCCATTAGAGCTGTTTCAAAATAACATGGACACATAGAAAGGTTGTGAGTTCTACCTTCTTGGAGCTCATCAACCAGAGGCTGAATGACCACTTGTCACATTCGTCCCTCAAGATCTAACCACTCAGTATACATTTCCATGTGCATTGCTGCTCATTGCTTCTCTCTCAGGACACTTTGGTCCAGTCAGATGAACCTTCTTGCTGATATTTCTACATTATGCTCTGTCTTCCACCCCGTGCCCTTGCACTGACTATTGCTCTGCCTAGAATGTGCCCCTTCTCATCTCTGTCACTCAGAATCTCTAGCTCCCTTCAAGGCTCATCTCAGATGATGCATTCTACATGAGACCTTTCCTGAATTCCCCCAGCAGCTAATGCTTTACCCCCAAATCACCTTATATTTATTTTTGATCTACTCAGATATTTACTTGTCTCCCCCAATTGGCAGGGACTTTTGCCCTTGTGTCCCTAGCACATAGGACAGTGCTTAGCACCTTCTAGGCACTTGAAAAATATTTGTTGATTGATTAATTGACTGATATTAGAGTGGGGATGTCTATTGTGTGTGGGTTGAACTACATGACTTCTTGGGTCTTTTTCCAACTCTATAATCTTGATATGATTCCATGACTTCTTGAGAACTTACAAAGGGTATTAAGGGGTCCTCAGATATAATCTAAATTGGATGGACTCTGAAGTTACTTCCGTTTATGGAATTCTAGCAGTCTAGGAAACTGATATCTCTAGGGATTGCTCCAAAGCATGGGCGGCCAGGATGGACACATTTAATTTGAGTCTTCCCCATCAAGGCCAAGATATGGTGCAATGTATAAGTCTTTGGGTTCAAGGGAGGAGGTACAACATGTAGCCAATAAACTCCACAGAGTCCTAGCATCTCCAAGCTAGAGGGGACCCCCAAGACCCTGTAGTTTAAGTTGCATCTGAATGGGAATGCCATTTAAAGTATCCTTTACTCCACAGCCTTCATTGTAGAAAACACCAAGCTTCATTACATTCAGACCATCCATTGGTTTACTAAGTAGACTATAAAGATTCCAGAAGGCAGGGAGTGTTTTACTTTCATCTTTGCTTCCTTAGACCTGTCACAGCACCTCACATACAGTAGGTGCTTAATAAATGTTTATCAGTTGATCAATTGTAGATCACAGGATTTTGAATTTGGAAGGGACCATAGAGCTTTCTGTGCCTCGGTTTCCTCATTTGAAAAATTAGGGGGAGGTGGACTGGATGACCTTTAAGGTCCCTTCTAGCTCCAAGTCTATAGGATCCTAGGATAGTTTAGTTGAATCCCCAGGTTCTATAAATGAGAAAGGGGGAGGTGGGGCTCAGAAGGGCAATGACTTATCCATGGTCACACTGCTAAGATGTAGAGAACCTGCAATAGTGAATATTTGTTTCTTAAGTTGGAATTTGTGGAAGTTGAGGATGTATAAGTCAGACTTTGGTCTGTGAAGGCCTTTTATTTTTCCTTCCATGTTCTTCAATGTCTTTTTCTTCTTCCCTCCTTCAAAGTCTTCCTCCTTCACTCCCTTTCTCTTGCTTTTTCTCCTAACCGTTCTTCCTTCAGAAGTAGTGGGATGATTGAATTCTACCTCTGCTGCTTCCTGCCCATATCTCCTTGGTTGAGTCATGTGACCTCTTTGATCCTCAGTTCCTCATCTATAAAATGGACTAGATGAGTCCCTCTGAGTTTCCTCTGGCACCAGATCCATGTTCCAAGATGCCAACTCTTTCTCTCTCTCTCTTTGTTACCTCCCTTCTGTCCTATCTACTTCTCTTCTCTCTCTCTCTCTTCTTTCCTTCTTTCTCCCTATCTAGTCCTCTCCTTCTTACCTTTATCTCTCTTGTTCTCCCATTCAGTCATGCTCCCCAATTTTTCTCCATCCAAAGGAAGCCCTGATGTTTTTCTTTTCTCAATTTAAGGTGGAATTGGTGGAAATCAAAGACAGTCCTTCAGTACTGACTGCCTGAGTGCATGAGGAGTGTCTCTCTGATTAAAGTTGCCTTTTCTAAGGCTGTCTGCCTGACTTACCTCCTGTGGCTGAGTTTACATAGGTCCCCTACTCATCTCATATTGGCTACTGACAGTTCAGAAACTTGAGAGAATATTTTTGCCTCGGGGAAGAAAAACAGAATTTAAAAAGATACAAATTCTCAGATGAACTGCTTTAAAATGGTACTTGCAGTGAGGGCTTGTATGGGAATGGGCTTTTATTGACCAAAGCCATTGGAATTCTGGACAGTAAAGAATTGGACAGGGCCTGTGTTCTTTGCCATCAATCTAAAAATTTTTCTAAAGGCCAGAGCAGCTGCTTTTAAACTGTATTTTACTGTTATTTTTTATTCATCAACATGCTTACTATTGACAGATCATCCCCCACCCTTCCCTAACTCCTGGGTTGATCTTTAGCCAATTGTGAATCTTTGATATTTCCTTTCCATTGTTAAATCTGAAAATCCTATGATTCTCTTCTCTTGAAGTTGCTCTCTGTCCTCCCCTGCTTCTGCCTTTATTTCTCCTGTTTATCATCATTCTTCCACACAACCCCTCGACTTTTAAGGGGCTAAGAAATATCACTTTATTTTTGGCATTTGTATTTTGCCATTCATTCATTCAATGAAAAATTTATTTCTCCAGGTGATGGAGGTACAAAGACAAAGACCAAAGCTGGTCTTGAGTTGACCAAGTGACTGGAAACTACTGTCCTCTAGGGGCTACATTCTACTGGGGAAAACCAAAAGGCTTCCATGGGCTTCAGCAGCTCAAATAAGAGACAGCCTGGTAGAGAGGGCTGAGTACCAGATGGGAAGTCAGAAGCCCTACCTTGTAGGACCCTGGCTCTGTTACCCACTGCCTATGTGACCTTGTAGAAGTCATTTCATCTTTCTGGGTCTCGATTTCCACTTCCTGAAAATAGCAACATTAGACATTTTTCTTCATCAGTTTTCTTCCTGCTCTAAATCCTAAGGCCCTACATAGTTGAGCTTGTGAAAGTCAACTATCTCCTCTAGGCTCAGTTTCTTCCTCTATAAAAAAGGGGGAGTTGGATTCAATGACCTCTAAGTTTCCTTCCTGGCTTTCCATCTTTGGTTCATAATTGTGGGAGCAATGGTGTTTGTCATTTGATAACTGCCTTAGCATTAGTTATCTTGAAAGAATGTGCTGTCCATTGGTTACTTGGTACAACTGGTACTAGCTAAGAATAGAAGAATGACTTTAGTGCATGTGGTGAATGCTGGTGGTGGTGCTTTCTTTGCCATTCATATTGAAATTGAAAATGTGCCAAGAGGAAAAAAAAGTCATTTTTATTTATTTTTAAATGAACTCATCTCACAAAGCCACCATTATTTCCTTCCTTAAGGACATTAGTATCCTCCCCCCCCCCAAAAAAAAGATTAGGCTGATCTTGGCATTGGGGATGGGTTTTGAAGTTGGTTGAGTTTAATGGAGTGCTAATTATTTGGCAGTGAGTGTAATGTAGAAGTACAAAGAGCCAGTAAGGTGATTAGTGTGGAGGAGGTAACAGTGTGAATGAAAAATTTAGCACATGTGCCAGAGGGAAAACAGTTGAAATTCCTCAAATCTTCAAATTTCAGTGTTGCAAAAAGACTTCAGGGTCCTCTAGCCCAACCTGTACAGAGCAAAGAAGCCCATCTATGACAGACTAACAAATAGTCCCCCAGTTCTGCACACTTTGAGCACTTTCTTAAAGTTAAGCTGTTGTCATCCTCAAAAAGAAATCATTTGGGATTTACTTCTTGTTTTACCTTGGCCTTAGGAACCTAAACAATATGGGTAAATCTCTTGAGTTGGCTAGAGACTTTATCATTTTCCTCCAGACCTGCACAGTCCATGTAACTCACAGTATTAGTAAAGGTCAACATATGCCTTAGTTTCTCCCCCATGGTGGCTCTCTGACACTCCTCAGCTCTAGCTTTAGTTTGACTCTGGATTTCTTCCCTTTCATTATTAGACTCCCTTTCTTTTTCTCTAGGAAACCTGATCCAGTAACATGGAATTGTCCACATAGTCCTTCTTTGTATTCTGCTAGAGGAATTCCAGGTTTTCTCTAGTGTCCCACTGATGTCACTTGACTAGTGTCCTGCTCATGTTCCTTGAGGTGCCATCTTGGTCCATGAACTTCTCAATGTGTCCTCACTACCTTCTCTGGTATCACATTATTATCATCTTTCCTGGAGTCATGAGATTTTCTGTTCAATCCCACCCCCAATTGAAAGATAAGCAAAATGAGGTTCAGAGAGAGGCATTTACAGGGGTTTCAAATAGCAAAGCAGGATTCAAACTCAGATACCGTGACTCCAAGTCCTATCTTCTTCTTTTTTTTCTTCTCTCTTTTTCCCATGATCTTCCTACTGTACCATTCTGTCACTCAGATACATGTATCACCAAGTGAACAAGCAATGTTTAAGTCATCCCATTCCACCAAATCCCTCTCTTTTAGATGAAAGTTAATCTTGACCCACCAGAAAGTGTGGCACTTAGGTGGCATAGTGGATGGAGTGTTGGGATTAGAGTAAAGAAGACCTGATTTTGAAACTTGATCCAGATCTTTCTTAGCTGTGTGAGCATAGGCAAGTGATTTAACTTTTCTGTGCCTCATTTTCCTCACCTGTAAAATGAATTATCCTGGGTCTCTCCAAATGTATGATTCTTTTTTTTTTTGGTTGGGCAATGGGGGTTAAGTGACTTGCCCAGGGTCACACAGCTGGTAAGTGTTATGTGTTATGAGGCTGGATTTGAACTCAGGTCCTCCTGAATCAAGGGCCAGTGTTCTATCCACTGTGCTGGTTCTTATAATACTCCCTTCACAATTGTAAGACAGACACAGAACTCCCAGCTCTCTATGTCTCTGGAGGGAAGATTGCTGTTTATTGCTCAGTGAACATCACAAGGACATGAGAGGATGTCCCCCACTAAATATGTGTACAGATATTATTAGAGGAGCATAATACATGAAGAGGATGTGGCTTGTCAGGAAGACAAATCCGTTTTGTCTCCTTCCCACACAGCATGGCCAGGCTCCTCCATCTGTATTGAGGTAGTGGGCAGAGCAGCACAGGCAGAGGACTTATTGAGATGGATGGCCTTGGGTTTTGAAGGCATCCTGTCAGCCTACCCAGGCTCATTTGTAAACAACCACCAGCTTTCAGAGGAAAGAAGTCAGGTTTTTTTTTTCTTTATTAAAAGTCATTTCCATCAAGGGAGGTTGTCCAAATTTGTTTTCTTGCTCTGTTTATTTACTGGTGGTGATGGGATGTTGGGGGGAAGGGAGTGCAGAGGTAAGGAGGGAGAGCATTCCAGGCATGGGGGACATCCTATGCATAGAAATATAGGCAGGAGATTCAGCACCAAAGGGAAGGAGATCTTCTTTTGAATGTTTACATTTACCTTTGGAAAGTACTAGAAATATTCATTTTAAACATCATTCCATATATATATATCTATAGATAGATATATATATAGATATATTTTAAAGGGTTTTTAATCAGACACTCTAAGGTTACCTTTCCTTATTTATTTAACATTACCTTTTCACAGATTCTCCATTTCAGTCGAATTGACTTTATTGTTCTTTCTCCAATATCTGGGTCCCATCTCTAGCCCCCGTGCCTTGGTACAAATCATCACCCTTGCCTGGAACACACTTCCTCCAAGTCTTCAAGTTCTTAAAGTTCTAAAGGGTACCCCCAATGATAATGCCTTTTCTGGTGCCTCTAGTTTTTACTGTTCTCTCTTCTCTCAAGTCACCCTGGGCTCTTTGGTATGTGCATAAAGATTGTATTCCCTTATGCCAATAGAATGTAAACTCCTTGAAGGAAGGGCCTGATTTTTTTTCTTTTAATTTTATCTTTGAATTCCCATTGCCTAGTACAGCCTCTGGCACATAGTTAGTATTTAAGGAATGTTTGTTAAAGCAAATTGAGTTTGGATCAGTATTTAATATGATGAAAATTAATAGTAATAGATTGTCTTTGCGAGCATATCAATCAATAAGTCAATCAATCAATCATTGAACATTGATTAAGTGCCAACTATATTCCAGACGCTTTATGAGGCACCAAGAATTCAAAGAATAAATGAAAAGTTCCTTCACTCCAGAAGCCTGCTTTCTCTCTCTCTCTCTCGAGACAATATGTACATATGTAGATATATCAAGAATAGACACCAGGTAAATGCCATTTCACCTCAAAGTCCTCCATGAATACTCATTATTATTATCATCATCATTTCACCTGTAGTAGTCTGGGGTGACTGTGTCACTTTGCATGCTTTTATTTGAATGGGGAGGATGGTCCTTCTGGGCTGTTTAAAGACACATGGGGTTCCAAGTGCCAGGTTTTTGTGAAAATATAGGAAGCTCTCCATATCTGGACATTTAAGAAAAGTCTAGATAATCCCATAAGACAGCTAGATGGCTCAGTGTACAGAGGGCTAGGCCTAGGGTCAGGAAGACCTGAGTTCAAATTCAGCCTGAGACACTCACTAGCTGTGTGATCTGGGGCAAGTCACTTAACCTCTGTTTGCCTTAATCCCCTGGAGAAGGAAATGCCAACCATTGCATTATCTTCACCAAGAAAATCCTATAATGGGCTCACAAAGAGTCAGAAATGACTGAATGACAACAACAACAGCAAAAAGAGAAGCCCAGAGGAGATTATTATATTAGGTGGCAGGTTAGGTTAGATGCCATCTGATGTCTTTTCCAACTCTAAGATACTCAACACCTCATTAATGCCTTTAGTCCTTTGACAAACAAGTACAAATAGACTCCTGGGTAGGGAGGTAGTAGCTACAATGAATAGAGTGCTGGGCCTGGAGTCGGGAAAACCTAAGTTCTAATCTAGCCTCAGGGGCGGAGCCAAGATGGCGGAGGGAAAGCAGTGACTTGCTTGAGCTCTCCCTCAAACCCCTCCAAATACCTGTAAAAATGGCTCTAAACTAATTCTAAACCAGCAGAACCCACAAAAAGACACAGTGAAATAAATTTTCAGCCCAAGACAACCTGGATGGTTGATCAGAAAGGTATATCCCACCAGGCAGGGAGCAGAGCGCAGTTCGGCGTGGGCGCGCAGGCCTCAGAGGACTGAATCACAGGCAGCTGTGGCAGTTTCCAGACTTCTAAACCCATGAATGCCAAAGACAACTTGGAAGGTCAGTGGAAAAAGTCTGTGACTACAGTGAGAGAGAAACTAGGTCTCAGCTGCAAGTCCCGAGCGTGCCCTCAGCGCAGCGGCTGCCGCCTGAGCTTTCAGCCCACAGACTGAGGGGGAATCAGGTGGCTAATGAGAGGGGGATTGAAGGGATCTCTTTGCCAGTGCTGAGGCAGGAATCTCTTGCTTTGCCCGTGCTTGGATCTGGGTCACAGTTCTGAGGGGCAGTCCTGGGGTGAGGAGGAATGCTGGCATGGTGGAGCTTGTTGTGGCAGTGGAGAAGAAACACCTCGCCCCTTATCAGACCACCTTGGAAGAACTGAAAATTTACAGGTCCCTAGAAGTATCTCTGAAAACAGCTGTTAAACCCCCAAAGCATGGGACAGTACATTCTCCACATTGGAAGCAGACTCCTAACTTAACAAAGAGTTTAAAACTCAAGTAATTGGTTGGGATCATGAGTAAGCAGCGCAAAAAGAGTCAGACTATATTATCTTACTTTGCTGACAAAGAAGATCAAAACATACAACCAGAAGAAGACAACAAAGTCAAAGTTCCTACATCCATAGCCTCCAAGAAAAATATGAATCAGTCCCAGGCCTTGGAAGAGCTCAAAAGGGATTTTGAGAAGCAAGTAAGAGAAGTAGAGGAAAAACTGGGAAGAGAAATGAGAGTGATGCAAGAAAATCATGAAAAGCAAGTTAACAGCTTGCTAAAGGAGACCCAAAAAAATACTGAAGAAAATAACACCTTAAAAAATAGCCTAAGCCAAATGGCAAAAGAGATCCAAAAAGCCAATGAGGGGAAGAATGCCCTAAAAAGCAAAATTGGCCAAATGGAAAAGGAAGTCTAACAGATTACTGAAGAAGATACTTCCTTAAAAATTAGAATAGAGCAATTGGAAGCTAGTGACTTCATGAGAAATCAAGACACTGTAAAACAAATCCAAAAGAATGAAAAATTAGAAAACAATGTGAAATATCTCATTGGAAAAACAACTGTCCTGGAAAATAGATCTGGGAGAGAGAATTTAAAAATTATTGGATTATCTGAAAGCCACGATCAAAAAAAGAGCCTAGACATCATCTTTCAAGAAATTATCAGGGAAAACTGCCCTGATATTTTAGAATCAGAAGGCAAAATAGAAATGGAAAGAATCCACCCATCTCCTCCTGAAAGAGATCCCCAAAGGAAAACTCCTAGGAATATTATAGCCAAATTCCAGAGTTCCCAGGTCAAGGAGAAAATATTCCAAGCAGCCAGAAAGAAACAATTCAAGTATTGTGGAAACACATAATCAGGATGACACAAGATTTAGCAGCTTCTACATTAAGGGACCACAGGGCATGGAATATAATATTCCAGAGGGCAAAGGAGATAGGATTACAACCAAGAATCACCTACCCAGCAAAACCAAGTTTAATCTTTCAGGGTAAAAAATGGTCATTCAGTGAAATAGAGGACTTTCAAGCATTCTTGATGAAAAGACCAGAGCTGAATAGAAAATTTGACTTTCAAATACAATACTCAAGTGGAACATGAAGAGGTAAACAGGAAAGAGAAATCATAAGAGACTTATTAAGATTGAACTGTTTACATTCCTGCATGGAAATATGATATTTGTAACTCATGAGACCTTTGTCAGTATCAGGATAGTTGGAGGGAAAAAATTATATGTAAGTAGTTAGATAGATAGATAGAGGGCACAGGGTGAGTTCAAGATGAAGGGGTCATATCTGGAGAAATAAGTTAAGGGGTGAGAAAGGATTATACTAGGAGAAGGAGAAAGGGAGAGGTAGAATGGGGTAAACTATCTCACAAAAAAAACAGAAAAGAAAAGGCTCTTGCAGTAGAGGAGAAATGGGGGAAGGTGAGAGGGAATGAGTGAATCTTATTCTCATAGGATTTGACTTAAGGAGGGAATAACATACACACTCAATTGGGTATGGAAATCTTACCTTACAGGAAAATGGGGGGGGGGAGGGGACAAGAGAGTAGGGTGATGATGGAGAGGAGAAAAGATTGGGAGAGGGGGTAGTCAGAGATGGATACTTCTGAAGAGGGACAGGGTTGGAAGAGAGAGTGGAATAAATGGGGGCACAGGACAGGATTAAGGGAAATAGAGTTAGTTTTTCACAGCATGTCTACTATGGAAGTGTTTTGCATAATGACACATGTATAACCTATATTGAGTTGCTTACCTTTTCAATGCAGGTGGGTGTGGAGGAAGGGAGAAAATTTGGAACCCAAAGTTTTAAAAACACATGTTTTAAAAAAAAGTTTTCACATGCAACTGGGAAATAAGAAATACAGGAAATGGGGTACAAAAATCTATCCTGCCCTACAGGAAAATAGAAGAGGAAGGGGTTAAGAGAAGGTGGGAAGAGATAGAAGGGAAGGCGGACTAGGGGAAGGGGTATTCAGAATGCATGCCATCTTGGGGTGGGGGGAGGGGCAAGATGGGGTGAAAATTTGGAACTCAAAATCTTGTGGAAGTAAATGTTGACAACTAAAAATAAATAAATTTATTTAAAAAATGAAAAAAGAGAAAATAACAGAAAACAAACAAACAAGAACCTTTGTAATAATTAGAGTTGCTCAGTGTGAAATGGGCTGCCTGGGGAGATAGAATGTTCCCCCCCAGCCCCCTTGCTGGGGGTCTTCAAGCAGAGGCCAGACAGTTCCTTGTCAGACCTGCTGTGGTGGGCATTTTGTTCAGGGTCAGGTTGAGCTAGATGACCCTCAGACCCTTTCCACTCAGGCTGTGAGATTCTTCCTGCTCTGGGATGTGCCCTGCATTACCCCTCCCCACCCCCACCCCACCAAAGCTGCAGGTTCTGCATGTGAAGGAAGGTGGTGGGGACAAGAGTTTGGAGAAGAGATTGCAATCCTGACCCTGGGCCCTCTCAGGAATATGTGCCAACCTATTTGTTTTGTGTCAGGAGCTCAAAGAGTGATTTAAAAATGCCCACACTGACATCATAAATGCCAGAAAAGGTCAGGTGGCATTTGGGGAGGCAGGGATGGTGGAGGGCCCCACAGCCAAGGCAGGATTGGCACATCATTAATTCCAAACTTGTAACTGGGAAAGTGTCAGCATGGAGGGAACTGTCTACACTGTGGCACACCACCTCAAGTCAACCTGTGGAAGTTCACAGGGGGTTGTCACTGCTAGAGGAGGAGAAACTCCATTTTCCCAGCAGTTGCTATTCTTGATGCATGAGTGTGAGTCTGTGAATGTGTGTGTGTGTGTGTGTGTGTGTGTGTCTGTGTGTGTTTTAACCTGCCCTCAGAATGGTGGGGAAGGAATGGGACACCTGGCCAGCATGGCAGCATTCCAGAATCTAGCTGCAGACGAAGCAGAGGTCTTACCAGTGTCTATCACAGGCCTACCTCACTTGTAAAGATGTTTGCCTCAGGTTGTCTTAAAGAGAAGCCCTGGCTCATCATCACCTGCCTGGCTTGGGGAGGAACTCCACCCATTTCCACAAATGTTTACTGAGAAGTGGAATAATAACAGTGGAAAGACCTTTGGGTCTGGGGGACCTGGGTTAAGTCTTACCTCTGCTGCTTATTTCCTGTATGACCTTGAGCAAGTCACTTAATCTCTTAAAACCTCAGTTTCCCCAACTGTAAAATGAGAGTTAGAATAGATGCCCGCAGATGTCCCCTGCAGTTCTAGATCTCATATCCTATGACCCCCAAGACACCCTGCAGCTTTAAATTTGCTGCATTTTTCTCATGTAGGATGAGTTTGTGACTTTAAAAAATTAATTTCTATTTTTAAGTTAATTAAAATCTGTACCCTTATATCAAATATGACTGGTTCAGTGCAAATCCCCAAACTTCTCTGGACTTGAGTTTCTCCATCAGCAGAATATGAGGGCAATGGCTAAATGGCCATCACCTTCTTTTGCAGCTATAATTCCAGGATCCTTTTGATGACTTTTGTCAAATGGTTCTTCAGTTTTCTCTAAGCCAATTAACTTCAATTTCTTAATTATAAGAAACTAGGATAGATATAGAGCTCAAAGGTACCTCAGAGAGCATCTAGTTCAATGCCTTCACTTTACAAAGGAAGAGACTAAGGCTCAAAGAATTACTTGCCCAAGGTCATGCATGATAGAGCTGGGATTTGAACCCAACTCCTCTAATTCCAAATCCAACAGGCTTTCCACCCTCTCTACTCTGTGAGCTCTTTCCTCCTTTTCTTCTCTAGAAAGACATCCCCTAGCCAATGCCTTCTTATCTGCTCATCCTTTGGGACATCCAGACATCACAGCTGTACCTAATTCCCTTTGAGCTCTCAGTGCAAAAAGGCAGAGACACCCACCCACCCATCCTCAGCTGATACCCATGTGCTAACTTTCCCATCAGCCATGACAGCAGAACAGTTTCATACTATCTGGATATCCCTCCTTCTCCACCCCCACCCAAAAAGGGCAGCTACTCCCAATAGTGCTGAACCTCAATAGAAACTACAAAACAGGAGCTGGCCCATCCAGAAAGGGACAGGGCTTCTTGTCAGCTGACGAGGTTAATAAAAGTCACCTGGCTGTTATTAGAAAGGCTTAAAATCATCCACATTTTTATAGGTGCCTAAAAAGGCTGACTGGCACTAGTCTTTGCTCATAAAAAGAACATCTGTTAGCTCCTAAAAGATGTGTGTGAGTGCGTGATGCCTGGGCTCCAAGTACATCACTCACCCCAAGTATTTTCTACACATGCCAAGGCTTTCTTCCACCACCCCCAGAATCATAACCATCTCCCATTTCCTGCAATTCCTGACTTGTCAGATTCTATTCAGAGGATCATAGAGGTTGGGAACCTAGAGGTCATCTATTCCAAACTCTATTTACAAATGAGAAAACTGAGGCCCAGGAATGATAAGCCACTTGCCCAGGTATCATAAATCACAGAGCTGGGAGTCAAACCCAGGTCCTCTGGACGTACAAGCTCTTCCCACTATTCCACACAGACTTTCCTTCCAAGGAAATTTGAAATCAACCATAGAATTATCACTCTAGAGCTACAAGGAATCTCAGAGACTGTCCAGGTTAAAGTCTTCATTTTACAATTGAGGAAACTGAAAACTTCATTGGTGAAATTACTTGCTCAAGGTCATCAAATTATCAAGCATCAAAGGTGGGATTTGCACTCAGGTCCTGTGATACCAGAGACAGCATTGTTTCCACTGTGTTGCCCCGGCTTCTCATGGCTCAGTGCTCCTCAGTGAGAGATTCTAGCTCACCCAGTCATCATCGCTTGCAAATAATATTGACTTCAGTAATTCCAGGTTTTGTCATTTTGTGACTGTCAAGAATCTAATGGCCTTGAAGAGATAGCCATTGGCAGAACACACATATGTACACATTTCTGACAGCCATTAGTAAATGAGGAGAAAATTTTGGTTATTGGCTTCATCTGCTCCTCAAGGTAAGGTTGGATGACAAGGTGGGAAGTAGGTATGTTACAGTGGAGAGTCTTTTCATGTAATGTTTGGCATAGATGGCTGTTGTCAACCCTCAAATGTCATGATTCTGTAAAAGAAAGAAGAGTGGAGAGAAAAGATCAGGTTTGGTGCTTTGTTAGCAGGGAAGAAAATGATTCCTTGCCTAGCCTAAGAACTCCAGAAGTTATTCTTCATTTGATTTTCTGGGTAGGGTGGCAGGCACAATCTTTAAGGAGACTTAGACATCTGGAGATCGGAAAACTCAAGACTGAAGAAAGAAATGAAGGGAGAGATGTTCAGAATTTAATATTAATAATACCTTTCATTGATAACATTTCAAGAAGTGGTTTTTTTCCTCAGCTGAATATTGTTTAAACATAATAACTGAGCTTGGCCCCACAGAAATGATAAAATATGCTGCTTCTTTGCAAAGGTAGGGGACTGTGCATATGGAGCATTGTATATACTGTCAGGCTTTGTTCATGTGTTGGTTAATTTGTTGAACTACTTCTTTTTTTCTTTTTCTCTATCCCTCTGTCTTTCCTTCTCCCCCTTCCGCTCTTCCCTCTCTCTTTCCTTCCTCAATCATCTCTTCTTTCTCTCCCTCTCTCACTCCCTCTCCCTTTTGTTCTTCCTTTCCCTTCCTTGTCCTATTCCCTTCCATCCTCCTTCTTCTTCCCCTTTTCCCTCTCCCTTTCCCTCTCTCCTCTTCCTCTTCCTCTATCTCTCCCTCCCAATTCTTCTCTCTTTCCCTCCCTCCCACTCTCCTCTCCTTCTCTCCCCATCCGCTTTTCTCCCTTCCCTCCCCTTCCTCTTCTCTCTCTATCCCTCCCCATCTCTCTCTTTTCTCCTCTTCCTCCTCTCTCCTCTTTCTCCTTTCTCCTCTCTCAATCCCTAAGGCTGTAGTTTATCTTTACCAAGTAACAAGAGAGAAGTGTTCCCTTTGTATTGTCACCCTCTTCTAATGGGGCTGAAGCTTGTGAAAATGATTACACCTTACCTGAAGGAACCCATTAAGGGAGACAGGATGTTACTGAGTTTCAATGACATCAGCTGAGCAGGCAGAGATGTTATGAAGAGCGCTGGATCGTGTCAAGTCCTCTTGCCTGGGAAAGAAAATATGTGTTTAACGTTTCAAAACCCACTGGAGGGATTACTGCCTCATCCTCCCTCTCCCCCATCTGAGGCATATAGCCCAAATAAATGAGCAGTTGCTCAGGTAGAAGAAGGTGAAGAAAACAGAGAGAAAACTTGGAAAGGAGATGAGGTGGAAACAAATTCATTGACCAGTAAAGACAATAAAAGCAGAACTGACTGACCGGGCAGGTGAATTTGGCAGAGGCTGGGGATGTGAAGAGCTGGGCTATTATCAGTTTTATAGAGAGAGACCATAGGATTATAGATTTAGGGTTGGAACGGACCTTAGGGATCATTTGAATCCAACCTTCATTTTATAGATGAGGAAACATGATATATGGTGACTTGCCCAGAACCTCACAGTTAGTGTCAGAGGCGGTATTTGATTTCCTGACTCCTCATCTAGTGTCCCATCCACTAGACCTCACCTTGGCACCCTCTCCATTTGCCCCTCCCAGAGCCCTCGCCTGGGTTCCAGAAGCCTTGGCCAGACTGCCCAAGTCCTTTCTCAGTCTTAATGTCTTTATCAGAAAAGTAGAGCAGTCGAGTACTTGCACACACTCACCCAAGTCCCCACTGGGACCCTGGTTTGATGGATGATCTTCATCTTTATTAAGTGACAAATAATGCCCCCAGTGCCCACCTGACCATCGCATCCAGTTTGTTCTCTTTCAAACTCAAACTCTGATTTCATTGGTTCATGGAGCTCCTGGCAAGGCATGTCCTTTATCCATACAAGTCAGCACTTTCTCCACCACACCACCCATGGCCTTGGGGGGCTGCTTGAGGCACTGAGGGGTGGAGAGACTCCTCTGGCCTCACACAAACACAATGTGGCAGAGGCCAGGTTTGAACCCATGCCTTCCTGACTCAGTCCTTGAATCCTTCCACCAAACCAACCTGCGTTCTCCAGCGTAGTGACGAGGATTAAATGAGATAATGTGTGTTCTGGTTGTTGTTGTTGAGTCGTTTCAGTCATGGCCAACTCTTCTTGACCCCATTTGGGGTTTTCCTCACAGAGATATTGGAGTGGTTTGCCATTTCTTTCTCCAGAAGGAAAGATGAGGAAACTGAGGCAAACAGGATTAAGTAACTTACCTAGGGTCACACAGCTAGTAAATGTCTGAGGCAGGATTTAAATTCAGTTCTTCCTGACTCTAGGCCCAGCACTCTATCAACTGTGCCACCTAGTGCTCTATAATGTCTATACTTTGCAAGTATTGTTACCATCACCATTGTGATCCAGTGGCTTTAGTCTCAGAGGACCTGAATTCGAATTCCATCTCTGGCCATCTGTGCAACCTGGACAAGTCACTACCTCCATGGTCCTTGTACTCCATAGCCTCTGATACCTTTTCCAGCTCTAAATATGATCCTGAGTCATTTAGCAACTCTAGACCTCAGTTTCCCCATTTATACCATGGGATGGAGAGGAGCTCGATGGCCTTTAAGGTCCTGTGTAGTCTTTTATCTGTGCCATAAACAGAAAGACGCAACTCATGCGTCCTCTCCAGAGGCAAGTGTCCTTGAGTTGCATTTTTACCTTGGTATATACAACACACCCTTCCATTGCAGATTTCTCCTCTATGTCTTAAGAAAGAAAAAAAAATCCCAATCAAGTATTCCCTTGGGCAAACGTGGATCGTCCTAGCATTCATTCTTGTGCTAATGCCACTCATCTCTGTCTTCGGTGAATGCCAGCTAATAGGACAGGTGAATAAGCAGGTGATGAATGCCTGGGAAAGCAAGCCCAAACCTGCCCATCACCTCAGCCACATTTAGCTCTAGCTCTGCAATAATGATGAGGCTCAGTGGATGAGGGAGAAAAAAGCCCAGAGGACGGGGCTCTGGGGTCACTTGGGTAACAAATGAAGTTTACTCCAAAGCTTGATAGTTTGGTTTCCAGAGACCGCGGGAGGATGATATTTAATAGACGGATTTCCATGCCTGAGGCCCTCATGCTAATCACCTCTCCTCTCTCTTGACTATTTGCTTTTCTCTATTTCTTGTGATAGGCATCACAATAGCTGGCTATGCTGTGTCAGCACCTCCAGCCCCCAGCTTTGAGCTCAGGCCTGTTCTGCCCAGGCTGGTGTCAGTGGTAACCAGCTCAGTTTCTCAGGACCCGAGGCCACCTTTCCAATTAAGGAATTCAAATGGGGTTTTCATAAGCAAATCTGGCTGGAAAAGGAGTGGGTGCAGCATCCTTGATGGAGGTGGCACCTGTATAGAGATAAGAATGACTCCGAGATTCCAGGGTCTTGGCTCCTGGACACAGACCTGAAAGATCTATCTGGCACTAGGTCCCAGAGGACTAGGAACAGGGCAACGCTGACTGATTTTCAGGCTCAGAGTCCAATGGGACCCATAGCACAAAAGGTGTTTGGGAAACTTAAGATCAGATCATGCACTCATAGATCTGGATTCATGTGCTATCTCAGATACTAGCTTTGTGACTGGACATGTCACTTCCCCTCTCTGGGCCTCAGTTTCCCCATCTGTAAAATGAACAGGTTAGACTAAATGACCTCTAAGATCCCTTCCAGTTCTAAATCTATGATTCTCTGATCTTGTGATCTAGGGTTAGAAGGATCCCTAGAATGTTAAAAATTGTTTTTACGTGTAATTGGAGGGAAAATGTTTTTTTTAAAGGACCCTGGAGATCATCATTTTACAGGTGAAGTAACTTGATTCAATTTATTCAAGGACCACTTTGGCATTCAAAGCTTTTCTCAATCTGGTCCCATTCTACTTTTCAAGATTTATCCCACATGACCCCTTCACACACTCTAGAATTCAGCTAAACTAACATTCTTTCTCTTCCTCACACACAGAACTCTCCATCCATTTCTGATCTCAGCACAGACTGTCCCCATACCTAGAATGTAGTCCCTCCCCACTTGCCCCTCTCGAAGTACCTGGCTCAACGGGGTAGAACCTTCTAAATACAGCTTTTCCTTCTCACTCCCCTCCCCCGAAGTCTTCCCCTCTGAGGTTATTTTTGTATCTGCCCTGTATGTATTTTGATTTAACTCTAGATATGCATGTTTTCTCCTGATTAGAATGTAAGTCCCTTGAGGACAGGGACTATTTTTGCTTTTTGTCTTTGTATCCTCAGTCCTTAACATACTCCCTGATATATCCTAGGCCAGGGGTGGGGAACCTATGGTCTTGAGGCCACATGTGACCCTTTGACTGAATCCAAACTTCACATGAGGCCACATGTTCACCACCCCTGGCCTTGGCACTTAATAAATGTTTGTTGATTAAATACTACCAGATTCTATGGATACAATGATGAAAATAAAAATAGCTCCTGTCCTCAAGGAACTCACAATCTTTAGGGTATTGTTTGCAACCAGTCAATGCTGCCCATTCTGGCAACTCTTACCAATCAATTAATCAATCACGGTAGGTGATTTGTTAATCACCTACTATGTGCCAGACACTAGGCCAGGTGCTGGAATACAAAGACAAAATTGAGACAGTCCTTGCCCTTAAGAACCTTACATTCTACTTCGGGAGCAGAACATGTTCACAGATAAGTAAATATGGGATATATGCAAAATCAATACATATATGATACTGGGAGAGGGAATGTTGGAGCACTGACACCTAGAGAAATTGGGAAAGGTATTTTGGAGAAGGTTGTACTGGAGCTGAGCCCTAATAGTAGTCAGGGTTTCTAAGGCTTGATGCAAAGGTGGGGGGAGCTCTAGGCTAAGACCAGAGACTGTGTAAAGCACAGGGGTAAAAGATAGAATGTCACATATTAGGCACAACAAATAGGCCACTTGGGCTGGAGTATTGAGTATGGGAGGGGGAGTAATGTATAAATCAACTTAGAAAGACAACCCAGAGCTAGATGGTATATTGGGTGCCAAATACAAGAGTTTCTATTTTATAAGGGCAGTGGGGAGCCATGGAAGCTTCTTAAGCAGGGTAGTCACATGGTTGGCAATAAAAATCTTCCAACCAACATGGAACTCTATATTAGGAGTGCCTCCCAAAATAATAATGATTATTTATCACAGTCCACACATGAACACTGCATTAAATGACCCCATTTGCTGCACTATGTGTCTAATAACAAAAAAAGAAGAAAACAAAATATTATAAGTAAAAAAGGAATCTGTAAGCCAACAGCTCTGTGTAGCAAATTAATAACTTCTTAGGAAAAAGAAAAGAGATCAATTGAGTAGAAACTGTTGCTTTTCAGGCAAAATTCCCTAGAGTCCCTCTTGTCTGGTTTCATTTCTACAACAAACCAACTCTGTCAACCAAAGAGATAAATACAGTAACTGGATATCATGGAGATGGGCCTGTTTTTCTTCCCTCTCTCCCAGGGGGATCTGGATCCAAGCTTAGGGCCTCTGTACATCCGATTGCTGAGCTCTGTATGTCTAGGCTCAGACACCTTCTTGCCTTCAGTCAATCAGATGGAAAGGTTTTTCTTTCCCAAGGTTTCTGTCGGATCTGTTTTCCCCACATTAAACAGATTCCAGGATGTAAAAGACTTGAGGCCATTGGGATATTACCTGATACCTGGTATGGTTCTAGAAAAGACATCCCCTCTGGGGAGGCTGTGTGGAATGCCAAGAGTGATGTCTGAAGAGATATGGTGGATTTTCAAGAGCAATCCTTATCATCTCCAGCTAAGGGAGACATTAGTTGGGTGAAAGGATGGTGGCCTTGGCTTCAGTCTTGGTTTCTTTGTTTATTAGCTTTGTATCTCTGGGCAGGTTCATGATAGAATCACAGTTATCGTCAAGTAGTTCTTAAGAACCTACTATGTGCTAGGCACTAGGGATGCAAAAGCAAAGTATGAAATAATCCCTACTTGCAAGGGGCTTACATTTCACTGGGGAAGACAAGTAGTACATATATAAGTATAGACAGAGTAAAGATAAAGGGAATCAATTCAAATAAAAATGAAGTTAAATTTCAAGTCAGGTGGGATCACAGCACTAGTTGAGGAAATGAGGAAAGAGGTCATGGAAGAGATAGTGGTGGAACTGCACCCTGGAAAAAGAGAGGCATTCTAGGGAAGTGACGTTTAAAGTCACCTGACCAATCCCCACACTCTAGAGGTTAGAAATGGAGACCCAGAGACAGAGACGTGTAAGTAACATAGCTGTCTTGAGGCAGCTGGGTGGTATAGTGGGTAGAGGGCTTGCCCTGAAGGTAGGAAAACCTGCATTCCTGTTCTGCCTTTGACACTTCCTAGCTGTGTGACCCTGAGTAAGTTACTTACCTCAATCTGCCTGTTTCCTCATCTGTGCCTTAGAGATAATAATAGCATCTATCTCCTACGGTTGTTGTGAGAATCAAAGGAGACGACCTACATAAAGTACTTTGCAAGCTAAAAGTGCTTTGTAAATATTATGGTTGTTGTTGTTGCTGTCATTGCTTTTTAAAATTGGACCCTTGATCCTCTGACTCAATACCATTTGGACTGAGTAGAGGGTCTTGTCCGGGCATCAGGAAAATCTGCATTCCACTTCTGCCTCTGACATTTCCTAGCTCTGTGACCCTCGGCAAGTCATTTAACCTCATTCAGCCTCAGTTTCCTCATCTGTGCAAAAGATGTCATAATAGCACATACCTCCCATGGTTGTTGTGAAGATCAGATGAGAAAACATGTGAAGCTCTTTGCAAGCGATAGAATTCTTGTTGTTATCATGTCATTAGTAGTCAAGATTGAACCCTCAACCCTCTGAATCAGTACTAACTTTGCCACACTGCCTCCTAAATTCAATTCAGTACGTATGCATTTAGCATGTATTATGCGCCAGGCACTATAATGACAAAAAAATTAAGACAATCCTCATCCTCAAAAGTCTTATTAAAATGTTGGATTTAAAGTAGGAGGCTCTGTTTCACGTTTGGCGGTAACTGTGTGTCTTTGGGGAATTCACTGGACTTCTCTGGAGACATCAGCATCTCATCTATAAAGAGAAGGGGGAGGCTGGATCCCAGAATCCCAGAGTGTGAGAGTTGTAATGGACGTCAACAGCCATATGGTATGACTCCTAAGTGAAAGGAATCCCCATCATAATGTACCTGGTAAGTGGTCATTCAACTCTTGCTTGAAGCCCTCCAAGAAGGTTGAGACCATCCCTGCTCCACACAGCAAATTCCCCTCTGGGAATGTTCAACTTGGTAGGAAGTTTGCTTTTGTTTTTATGTTAATTGTTTTTTATTTGTGTGTCTCTGACATCAGGTCTGATTTTTGTCTAATTGCAACTTCTACCCATCGCTTCTGGATCTGTGCTCTGAGGATAAACAAAACAAGTAGAACCCCCATGTTTTAGCCTTCAAATACTTGATGACACCTATCAAATTCCCTCCGAGATTTCTCCTTTCCATCCTCACATGAGCTCTGAGTATCCTTTCAGCTCAAAATCTATGAAACTGTGAGCTCTGTGCCTCAGTTTACCCACCTGTAAATTAAGATAATATTATGCTCCAAATCTCACAGGATTGCTATTGGAAAAGAAGGGCTTTGACGCACCACAAATGTTGTTATAATTCTTGCTACGATTGTTAATGTTCCAGTAGAAAAAATAGTGCTAATATTTCTATGATGGTTTAAGGTTTGCAAAGAGCTTCACATATATTTTCTGATACAAATGAGGAAGCTAAATGGATATTGTTTCTGATTCTATGATTTGTTCCTGAGATATCATTAAAAAACCAGAAGAATAGAAGAATCACAACAGGACCAGATGGAATTAGTAATACAAGCAGATGCAAATGAAATGATAGAGGAGACTGACAGTGGAAAGATAACACTGGGTATTGTATACATAGCCCCAAGCCCTCTGCTGGAACCCTGACTAATATTGACTTACAGAGGAGTGAAGGTGGGACCAGTCCCTGCACTCCCCCACCTCATCCTCAGGTGGTAATTAAGGGACTGTTCAATGGAAAGAATACAAAATCTGGGGTCAGAGAACCTGGGTTTGAATCCCATCTATGCTGCTTAAAACCTGGGTGACCTTGGGCAAATCACTTTGCTTTCCTGTACCTCAGTTTCCTAATCCATCAAATGAGAAGGTTGTTCCAGATGCCTCTGAGGTCCTTTCCAGCTCTAAGTCTATTGTCTCCAAGGCCATGTTTGGCTATATGAAATCGAGAGGGCTACTAGGATGTTTGAAGTCAGAATCCAAGTGTCTTTTATGCTGCTGCAGTCCGCTTTCAGGAGTTACGGTTTGCTTTCTATCCAGGTGCATGTCAGAACATAGCATAACCCCTGTAACTGGTGGCTCCTCAGATCTGAGTCAATTGATATTCCTTGAACAAAAATCCTGACCCACCCCCACATGAGCTGCTCCCTGCCACCATTCCTTCATTAATAGTGGTATCCTTTTCCTCTTTGAAATTCTAAACTCCCTGAGAATGGGCACCCTGTCACATCCCTCCATTGTATTCCCCCACAGTCCAGAGCATATCGTAGGTAGGTGCTCAGACAATATTTGGCGACTTAATTGCATAATACAGACAGCTAGGTGACCTAGTGGATAGAGCACTCGGCCTGGCTCAGGAAGACTTGAATTCAAATGTGGCTTCAGACACTAACTGACTCTGTGACCCTGGGCAAATCACTTAAATTCTGTTCCAGTTTCCTCATCTATAAATGGCAGTAACAGTAGCACCTACTTCCTAGAATTACTATGGGGACCAAATGAAATAATTATAAAGCCCTTAGCACAGTATCTGGTACACAGTGAGCACTGTAGAAATATTAGCTATTATTATTATTATTATCATTAGTCACAAGGTGGCACAGTGGATAAGAATGTTGGACCAAGAGTCAGAAGACCTGAGTTCCAGCCTCAGACACTTACTAGCTGTGTGACCCTGGGAAAGTCACTTAATCCTATTGGCCTCAGTTCCTCATTTGTTAAAAAAAATTAAATTAATTTTTTTTTGATGAACTGGAGAAGGAAATGGCAAACCACTCCAGTATCTTTGCCAAAAAATGGGATCACAATGAGTCAGCCATGACTGAACTGACTGAACAAAAAAAAATTATTACTATCACTACCACTATTATTATTATTTTGTTGTTGTGATTGAGTAGTTTCAGTCATGCCCCAATCTCTGGGAATCCATTTGGAGTTTTCTTTGGCAAAGATACCGGATTACCTACACACAAAAGAGTCCTTAGTCAATGGTATGCATTCTTGTCTCCAACTTTTAAGGGAAAAAAAGCTTATTTTTTTTTAAATACCACAGTCATTTTCAAGTATACCCTCTCTATCACTGGATTCATTAATGCAATTCAGTATGCAATTATTAAGTGACTACTATGTGCTAGGCATTATGGTAGCTGTGAGGGCTACAAAGACAAAAACCCCACAGTCCCTTTTATCAAGGGGCACGTGTTCTATTGGGAATGGAGAGAAGTCTCCCTGCTAACAACAATGCAGCAGAACTTACTGAGCAAGCAGTTACAGCATGCAGAGTATGTACAGTTCAGCATCCATAATCCCCCACCTCTCTATGAAGAAAAGGGAAACACCTTTGAGATCCTGTTCCCCAGAATCAGTGTTGGTCATTGCATTTAAGCTGAGTTGAATTGCCTTTAAATGGCTACATGAAAATAAACATGAGAGTCATTGTATGTTCTACAGACCTGATTTCCTAGCCTTGTCTCAAATGTGTCCCCTCTGCACAATCTAGGTTCCATCTAAAATGGACCATCCCGTGTTTCCCTAGCTCATCTTGTCTTCTTCTTCCTCTCTGATACTGTCCTCCACCTCAGGTCTGACATGAGTCTGTGGCATCCACGGTGTATTTCATCTCTCTTTTCCCCTTCATTTTTTTGCATAATCCTCCATACCTCACCTTTGTATGTTTTCTGTCCCACCATAGCTATTTGAATAATAATAATCCCATTTCTGTCATTTACTACTTGTGTAATCTGGTACAATCCATGTATCTCTTCAGAGTTCAGTTTCCTCATTTGAAAAAAAACATTAAAGAATTGAACCAGATGGCCTGTGAGGTCCCTTCCAGCTCTTGGAATCTGTGAAAAAGTAGGAGGACCTGATTTCCCATTTGGCACTAGTTGCGTCTCTTTGGAGAATTCACTGCACTTCTCTGGAGACATCAGCCTCTCATCTATAAAGTGAAGGCGGAGGCTAGATCCTGAAATCCCAGAGTGTGAGAGTTGCAATGGACATCAACAGTCACATGGACACAACCCATAAGTTAAAAAAACCCTCATTATAATGAGGGCAAGAACCCTACTTTTTTAACCTTTGTACCCCCATTTCCTAGCAGAACGCCCTGGGCAGAGTTTCCAACCATGAGTTAACACATATTTTGGGGGTTCTAGATTGAAGGTTCTTAACCTTTTTTTTCTTTTTGGTGTCTTGAATCCCTCTGGAAGTCTGGTGAAGCCCATGGATCCCTTCTCAGAATTATGGTTTTAAGTAATTAAAGAAAATGACAAATTTCAGTTAAATGTTGGTGAAAACAAAGATTTTTTTTCCCTATTGACATCCCCAGTCAGGTAGATAGATTCATCTGTTAGAACCTGTTTATCTTTATACTTTGATCTTTAATCAAGTCCTCCCTGTCAGGAATATGTAGTGCAGCTAGCTGAATCCTAAGATCTAGAATTGAAAGCAATCTCAGACTTCATCTAGGATCTGAGATCTGGGGACGGGGGCAACCTTGAAGGCCATCCAGTCTAGCCATCTCATTGTACAGGTAAGAAAACTGCCCAGAGCATAGAACCAAAAGCCATGAGTCATTGAAGGCTTCATGTTAGGAATATCTTCCTAAGAGTCAGAACTATCCAAAAAGTAGGATGGAGGCCTTGAAAGGTTGGGGGTCAGCACTTCCTTGGAGGGAGGAGAGCAGAGGTTGGCTGGAGTCTTGTTGGTTACCTCATAGCAGGTATTATTTTCAGGTATGTATTAGAGTAAATAGTCACTAAGGAATCTTGCAGTTCTCAAATTATGTCATTCTTTGAGGTCTAAAGAGGATATTATGATCCCAGAAATAGAGCTGGAGGAGACCTCAAGTTCCCCCCATAATCCATTTTACAGGTGAGAAAAAAGATCTGGGGATGGGAGATGATGAGAGAGATAGACACAGAGAGACAGAGACAGAAATACAGAGAGACAGACAGAGAGACAGAGAGACAGACAAAAAGAGAGAGAGAGAGAGAGAGAGAGAGAGAGATGTACGCAAATTGGAGAATTGGAAATAGTCCAGAGAAGAGCTGTGGTGATTAGAATTCAGGGATAGATAACAGAAGAAACATTAAAGGAGCTAACTGTCTGTAGCTCAGCAGTTAAGAAGAGATGGTTCAGTGCATAGGGAGGGATGTTTCATGCGTGTATGTGTTTTTAAATGGGCTCTGAGCTTGCATGTATTTGAATGGCCTAGAGGAAGAATATTTTTGCCTGGCAGTATAACAAATATAACTTGAAGGAAAGGGAATTGACATTAACTGAAGGAAAAGTGAATATGTTTGCTGACTGTAGAAGAGAAACAAACTCATTATTTAAAATTAAAGTGTAGCTTGTGAATGGTCTTCCACCTGTTGGGGGAAGGGAAGGGAATAAACATTTATATAGTTCCTACTATGTGCCAAGAACCATGTTAACTGCTTTACAAATATTATCTCAATGGATCCTCTCAACAACCATTTAATTCTCACAACATCTGTCTTATTAGGTCTTATTATTATCCCCATTTTACAGATGAGGAAATTGAGATAGACCAAGGTTAAGTGGCTTGCCAAAGTCACACAGCTGGCAAGTGTCTGAGGCTGGATTTGAATTCAAGTCTTCCTGACTCCAGGCCCTCCATGCCACCTAGTTGCCTCTATTAATGAGCAATTAATGAGCTATTAATTAACACTATAGATGAGGATTCTGAAAGACTGTATAACTTCACAAAAAGGATTCCTTCTTACTTTCCCTCATCCCAACCTTATTTCTAAAATGCTGCGGTTTTGTGTTTTGCTAAATGACAGATAGACTTGGTTCAGAGAAGGCAAGATGAAAATATAGCACAAATTTAGAGGAGATTTAGGGAGAAGAATATTGAAGGTTTTTTTTTCCTTTAAAGGATAGTGAGATCCTCTCTAGAAAAAGAAAGGGAGCTGATTTGTAACTCAAGATCTGTAACCAACTAGTAACAGATCTGTTACCCCATGCATCCCAGCTCCTGTGTCCTTCAGCCTGCCCCCTCTCCCAAGCCTGTGTAGGCAGTCTGCTCTTTTTCCCTCCCCCTCTCTCCCTCCCTCCCTCCCCCCTCTCATTAGAGGTAACAGCTCCCCCTTCTGGCTCAAAGCTTTAAAGAATTGATGTTCACAAAGCAAGATAAGAGCTCTTCCCTCCACAAAGTAGGTATTTTCCATAACTCTGCTGCAGAAGCCACATTTGTATCCTTACCTTTCCAGGAAAAGAAACTTGATTATGAATGGAAAGGAGCTGGTCTCTAGGACCAGGTCATCTTCAGAGAGTGACTCAGCCTAGTCTGGAGGCAGCCACATACATTCTGAGAGATAACCAGTGGATACCTCACCATGTTTTATTTGGCG
The DNA here is from genome assembly GCF_900497805.2 of Vombatus ursinus. NCBI lineage: Eukaryota > Metazoa > Chordata > Mammalia > Diprotodontia > Vombatidae > Vombatus > Vombatus ursinus. The sequence continues at coordinate 7,966,076 of NW_020943070.1, forward strand.
TGGCTCATTCCTTTGTCCACTTGGAAGTTATTTTCATATCTTGATCATTTTATCAAAAGTTTTACTACCACAAGAATCCAATGCATCATTACCTCCGTCCAATTCCATGGTGGTGAGGGATATTTTGATTTTCCTCAGGAATTGCGGCCACTTTCTACCTGTGTAACCTTGGGCAGGTCACTTTCAACATTCATATTTGAATTACCCTGTCTACCTGTTCAACCTTGTTATACATTCTTCTCTCATCACACACTCTATGCTCCAGTCAAACTCACCTTTCTTTTTTCTCATACATGACACTCCATTTCTCACCTCTGTACATTTGCACAGACTACCTCATGCCTGGCATGCACTCCTTCCTTGATCCAGCCTCTTATAATTCCTAGGTTAAAAGCTCAGATCAGTGCCACCTCCTACATGATATGGTATTGCCTTCTCCACTCCCCATTACATTACATTTACTTTGTGTATATTTTATACTGATTTATATGTGCACACATTGTTTCCCTCAATAGAATGTAAGTTCATAGAGTGCAAGACTATCTTACTTTTGTCTTTGTATCCCCAGAGCCTAACATAGTACTTGAGACCCAGCAGGCATTTTTAAAAATGTGTCTTAATTGATTGATTCAATACATATTTCTTAAATTCTTGTTTTTGTAAAGCCCTAAACTAGGATCACATGTCCCAGGGATCCAGAGACAAAATAGTCTCCTCCTAAAAGAAATTTATGTTCTACTGGGTAGGTTCATGTGTAAAGATATGTAAATAAGAGGTAAGATGAAAGGTAAGAGAGTACAACTAGAGGTGAAGGTGGGTAAAGATCAAAGGAAACTTCATAGAGGAGATGATGACAGAATCCTGAGCTAATTGTTAAAGAAAAACAAAGATACTAAGATGGGAAGCCAGGAAGAGGGAGTAGATTCCAGGAAAGGGGAAGAGTTTCTATGAATGCATGGAGATCAAGAATGTCAAATGAGGGGATCATCAGATTCAGGGAATAATAGCTAATGGTACCATTTGGCTGAAGAATAGAGTATATGAAAGGGAATGGTGTGAAATAAGGTTGGAATGTTAGGTTCCTGCCAGGCTCTAAGAGGCATTGAATGCCAAGCCCAAAGAATTATCTTCCACAAGATAATTCCTGCCAAATATTCCCAGCATAACTTAGTTGAAATAGTACCAGACCTTAGGGAATTCCCTTCCTTTCTCTTGACCTCAGTTTTCTCATCTGCAAATTAAGGAGATTGGGCTTGATGACCTTTGAACCACTTGCTCTCCCCCACTCAATTCAATCCTATTCACTGAATATATGTTAACAGCCTAAGGTATGCCAGGAACTGTCCTTGGTACTGGAGACACAAAGAGCAGGATACCATTCCCTGTCCTCAAAATTACATTATGCTAGAAATCTTTGGTTCAGAGGACCAGCTGAGAGATATCCAGAGACCCAGCCTTGGCCTGAAGTTAATTGTTCTATATCTAGCACAAAACTTAGAGTCAAGAAGACTCAAATTAAAATCCTACCTTAAATACTCACTAGCTTTGTGACCCTCAGCAAGTCATTTACACTATCTAAACCCCAATTTCCTCAACTGTAAAACAGTAATCATAAAAGCAACTGCCCCACAAGGGTGTTGCAAGGCTATAGGTAAAGCACTTTGTAAATTTGAATCACTCTGTTAATGTGAACTTAGTTTTCTTATTGGTGGACCTCTGCCTTGAGCCATAGCTCCATGGTACCCATTATTTGATGGAAAGAGCACTGGCTCCAGGACAAAGGAGTTCTAATGTCCTACTGTTACCAACTAGTTGTGTGACCCTAAGCAGATCCCTTGCCCTTCCTGGGCCTCACTTTCCTTTCCTGTCAAATGAAGGCATTGAATTAGATGATTTCTAATCTGCCCAAGTACGGCCTTAGAGGGATCCAAATAATAGTTTCCTTCACAATACCTCATCACTTAGCATCAAGCCTCCTGGAGCCCTGCCTGTGTCTTCCCACACTAGAGTTATTGTAGGAAATGAGGTCTAACTGAGGTATAGTTATCACTAGGTGAAAACTGCATGGCACTGGCCAATTTTAATCTAATTAAAATGAATTCTTGAACTGGTCCCTTATAGGCCACTAACAGTTCAGTCCTCTGGACATTTTAATTGTCTCAACCAATGGCCCAAAGTCCCATTGCAGTATTTCTGAAACAGAAACTCATTTAAAGGTCTCTTGGACCCATTCAGGGAGATGGGCTGGATCTGTCCTGCCAGCTCTAACCTATAGTGATTAAGATCTAATTGAGATGCAGTGTGGAGGAGAAGGGGCAGCTAAGTGATGCAGTGGATAGAGCACTAGGCTTTGTACCAGAAAGCCCTGAGTTCAAATCTAGCCTCACACACTGACTAACTTGTGATCCTGGGCAAGACATTTCACCCTGTTAGCCTCAGTTTCCTCATCTGTAAAATGAGCTGAGGAAGGAGATGGCAAACTACTCCAGTATCATTGCCAAGAAAATCCCAAATGGGACCATGGAGAGTTAGATATGACATGATTGAAATGACTGAACAACAACAACATGGAGGGGTAAAAAGAGAGATACTGTAAAAGTTAGGAAAACTTGGGTTCAAGTATTGTTTTGTACACATAATAGCTGAGTGACTATGGAGAGTGGTACAGCAAAGCAGGCATTGACTCTAGAGTCAAAGATCCTAGATTCAGATCCTACCTATGCCACTTAATACTCATATGACCATGAACAAGTCACCTAACTTTCCTGGGCCTCAGTTTTCTCCTCTGTAAAATGAGATAGTTGGACTAAATTGCCTCTGTGGTCCTTTTTGGCTCCAAGTTATGATTCTTTTATCTGTGGTCAAGTGACATGACCTCTTTGGGCCCCAGGCAACTCTCTGAGACAATAGTTATAGATCTGCATGGGTGGAGGAATTTTATGCACAGTGAATTCTACCACCACCACCACCCCCACTCCCCAGCATTATAATCGCAGATGCAGCCTAAAAAGAAAATGCTACAACTAGTGCTTAAAAGGCAGCAAGGGGCAGTGGGTAGAGAGTCAACCTTGTAGTCAGGAAGATGGGTTCAAGTGTTGCCTGTCAAATTACTTAACATTTCTGAAACCATAAATTGCAGAAATAAAGGCTTCAAAAAGGTCTTGCCCTTTATGTAATAACAGCAACAATGACAATAGATTTTACACAGTCTTTAAAGTTTGCAAAGTTCATTGACTATCTTATCTCATTTGATTTTCATAACACCCTTGGATGCTATTATTTTCTCCATTTTACTGAAGCAGAAACTGAGACTGAAAGGTTAAGTGACTTTCTCAAGGTCTTGTAGCTAAGTAAGTGTTGAACACAGTATTTGAACTCACATCTTTTTGACTCCAAGTCCAATACTCTATTGGCTACCCCACCTAGCTAGAGTTCTTTACCTTGAAAAAAAGTTTCCTTCTGAACATACCACTAAGCTGGGTCTCCCAAACTTCATAGATAAGGAAATAGGGGCCTAGAGAAAAGTCAATTACCTAAAGTCCATCAGCTAGTAGGTATCAGGGCCAGGACCCCAATCTTGGTATTTGGACTCCAAATCAAAGGCTCTTTTCTCTGTTCCATGATATGCCATCTTCCTGAGTTAATCCTACTCCAACTCCTTGGGAGGTTTGGCTGAATTGTTTTTTTTTTTTAATATTGCACTACTCTGGCCTGTTTTCTTTCTTATGGAATTTGCATCTTGGCCTCTTTCTGGATCGAGCTATCATTAAATTTCTCAAGCAAAGCTATTTTCTTGCTGCTGTTTTTCATTTTCCCCTGAGTCTCTTTTCAAGATTCAGGGCACTGGACGTGGAACAGTCTGGAATTAGGACAAAACTGGTTTGGAATTGTTCCACACATGGCAGTCTCCTATTTCACCAGGTTTTGCCTTTTTAAGGGCACACAGGAATCCTCGCCAAACTTTAGACCCAGGCAGTTCTTCTGATTACCTTGAAATTAATCTCGATTACCCTAAAATTATTGAAGATTGACCACCGCGCAAAGTGGGCTCTCTTTCCATTAATCTTGCTAACTGGCTATATCCATTGTAATTCCTTTCTCCTTCTGGGCAGTCTTTCTTTGCTGAGCTGACCAGTGGATGTGTCCTCTTTCTCTTCTTCTCCCAGCAGCTCCTTTCTTGCCTTCCCAGGGTATCTGCATACTATTTGATTAATGGGCACATTGCTGCACATGTTAACAGCTGTGCTGCTCCCTGTTTCCCACTGGTATCACCATCTGGCAGCAGGCTTTGAATCATCTGTGAGCTTCAGGTCTTGGGTCTGGGGATTTGGAAATGTCCTTCTTTCTTGTGGCTGCACTGGGCAACACACGGCTGCGTAGCTAGCTGGCTCTGACAAACAGAGAAATGTTCCTACCTTCACTCCATATTTTGCCCATCCCCCTCTTACTATCTCTCACCCCAAAAACCCTCTCCAAATCCCTGTGTAGACTCTGCATGAGCTGCTATATAGACTCTCCAACTTGGCCCTTGAACAGAGGAAGTCTTTCCTAACCTCTGGGTCAGGAGTTCTTAACCCAAAGTTCATAAACTCCCATGGTTCTATGGTAAATTTAAGGTGATCTGTGAACTTACTTGGGGAAATAAATCTTTATTTTTACTAATCTTTCCTTTGTAATCCTATGTATATTTTATACATTAAAATTTTATTCTCAGAAGGGGTCCACAGGCTTCATCTTTGGCAAAGACATCACACACAATTAAGAACTGTTCTACATGTTCATTTATTAATTCACTCACTCATTCCTTTGGTCAGTCAGTCAGTCAAACATTCATTAAAAAGTAGTTATTCACTACTCCTTGGTTCAATATATTGCATTATGATAGATCTTTGATGAATGTTTAGTGAATTGAAATAAAAGTATGGCCAAAGCACCATATGTTAAGGTTCCATGGTATGGGTGGGGGGAACCTTCCTAACGAGGACGTTATCCCAAAGTAGGATAGACTGCTTCAGAAAATATTGGGCTCACCCTTTTTGGAAGTCTTCAAACAATGTCAGGTGGCCACTCCTCCCATATTTTGTGGAGAGGATTTTGTTGCCGTATTAGAACAAGATCTTGGCCTATTCACTTAAATTCCTTGTTCCTTAGTTTTCTCCTGTGTAAAATAAGGCAGTTGGAGCAGATGCCAACTGAGGTGCCTTACAGCTTCAGATTATGATCCTCTGATCCATGGACAAGTTACTCAACAACATGTCAGTGCTTTCATCCTCTTTCTAAGATGATAAAGCATGGGCATTTTTGAAGACTTCTATGGGAGGGAGTTTTTACACCAAGAATTAATTCTTTGAACCATACATTTTTGATGGCCCCAATGGTCCATTCCAATTCAGAAATTCTGATTTATTATATTTTGGAAGATAAATAAAGAAATAAATAAATCATGGTCCCTTCCCATCAAGAGGCTTCTAATACAGTAGAGGGATAATAAAGTACAGGTACACTGTACTTTAAATACTACAAAATTCTACCATGTTCTTTATCACAAGTAAATGACACAACAATCCTGTGAGTTATGTAATACAACTATTATTATGCCTGTTTCACAGGTGAGGAAATTCAGATTTGGAGGTCTAGGGATGTTTTGTGACTTGTGTCACAATAGAGTGACAAAGTTTTGTTTTGAAAGTACCTGTTATATGTTGTATTGTGCATTGGCATTTGGAGAGAATTTTGCTATTCAGTTATTTCAGTTGTGTCTGACTCTTTGTGACCCCATTTGGGATTTTCTTGACAAAGATACTCATGTGGTTTGCCATTTCCATCTCCAGATCATTTTACAGGTGAGGAACTGAGGCAAACAGGGTCAAGTGATTTGCCCAGGGTCACAGAGCTATGAAGTGTCTGAGGCCAGACTTGAACTCATGTCATTCTGACTCCAGGCCAAGCACTCTATCCACTGTATCACCTAGCTGCTCTAAGTGAGGAGAGGAAGGACAATGGGAAAGATGGGAAAGACTAAGATAATTATTTCCAATAGATACCCAGCAAGCAAGAACTTGAACCCAGGACTTCTGACGTGGTATTTCCATTGTACTTCACTGCCTTCTAAGTATGCCACTGGCAGGTGATCTAAATATCATGGGTGCTAATATTGGAAGATTAGATCAGTGATATCCTCTGATGGGATTTAAAGTCATAAAACCACTTCATGTTACAGATGAAAAAACTGAAATCCAGAAAACTCAGAAAGAGGAGATATTCCCTCACCAATTTATCAGAGCATGCTGGAAGAAATACATCATGACATTTGTAAAAATTCTTTTTTTGAGATGGAAGCACCAAAAACTATATAGAAACTATATATGAAGAAGGGAGGAAAATAAGGTAGTGAAGTAAAATGAAACAGATGTAGCAGTTGGGGTACAAAGGAAGGCTGGTGCTAGAGGAAGATGACCTAGGTTACACATCCACCTTTGTTGCTTATTACCTGTGTGAAATTGGACATGCTACCTCAGTTTCCTAATTTGTAAAATGAAGGTACTTGAGTAATTATCGTCTGAGGTTTCTTCTACATTTTACTTTATGATTCTATGGAGCATTCTGTTTCCTGGGGATTCATCACTTTCCCCAAGGACCATAGTGCTGACCATGGTGCTGATACGTCATCCTGTGAAAACCTGATCACCCATGCTGTGCAAGAAATGGAGTTAAATACTGTTTAGGGGAGAATAGATGTGCTTTCTATCCCATCATTTTAGCACACACATACACACTCATCAAAGTCAGCAGTGAAATTCTAGCCATTGCTCATTTTATGAGTAGACATCTTAGAGTGCTGACGTTTTCTCAGAGGATTGTGGACTGGACTATTTCAGAGCATTTTCAGGGCATTTTCAGGGCCCTATCAAAAAGTACTATGTACTGCCCTTACATCTGTAGTAAGGCTTTCAAATGGATGTGTAGTTGAATAGAAAACACACTGATTTGAAGTCAGCAGATCTGGGTCTGAACACTGATTCCGCAATTTATTAACTGCATGACTTAGGACAGTCACTTTTCATCACTAAACCTCAGTTTCTTCATTTGTAAATGAGGATGCTAATGCTCACACCAACTATTTCAATAGAATTTTTCCAAGGAGAATCCTTTGTCTATTTTAAAGTGCTATGTAAATGAGGCATTATTGTTATGATCTCTCTACTTCTATTTAGTGTGAATCCTGTTTTGTTGTTGTTGTGTTGTTTTGTTTTGTTTTTGCTTTTTGACTAGGTAATGGGGTTAAGTGACTTGCCCAGGGTCACACAGTAAGTGTCAAATGTCTGAGGCCAGATTTGAACTCAGGTTCTCCTGACTCCAAGGCTAGAGCTCTATCCACTGTGCCACCTAGTTGCCCCCATGAATCTTGTTCTTGATCAACGATTATGATTACTTGTCCAGAGAAGTGGGTTACTCACCTTCTCTTTGTCCTTGGAAATAAAGTCATTCTTATTGTACTATTGAGCCCAGGGACTTGTCTTCAGCAGTGCCACCAGTAGATTGATGGTTTATGATGAAAGCTGATATACCCAGTGGCTCTGTTTGAGATACAGTGTTCTGAGGTTCCATTTGCTATTTTTCAGTCATTTCAGACATGTCCAAATCTTCATGACCCCATTGGGGTTTTCTTGGCAGAAACACTGAAGTGGTTTGTCATTTCCTTCTCCAGCTCATTTTGCAGATGAGAAAACTGAGACAAACAGGGATAAAGTAACTTACCCAGGATCATACAGCTAGTAAATGTTTGAATCTAGATTTGAACTCTGGAAGATGTCTTCCTGACTTCAGGCCTGGCACTCTATGCTCTGTGCCACCTAGGTGCCATATTCCCCCACATAAAGAAAGCTACAGAAGACATCTTAAAATTCTGGACTTCAAATACCATATTTTGCATCAGTAAAAGATTTGCCAGTTATAACTACATTTAGAGTTATGGCACAAGATCTTTCTCCTTGGAGTTCTAAGATAGCATTAGAGGCACTATAATAGAGTGGGATTCTAGCTTAGATTCAGGAGAGACCTGGATTCAAATTGCACCTCAAAAACTTCCTAGCTTTGTGGCCCTGGTTATTCCACTTAATCTCTCTGAGATATCAGTTCCCATATCTATAAAATGGGAGTAATAATAACTGCAATAACTACTTCACAAGATTGCTTCAAGGAACAAATGATTAAATATATGCATAGCTCTTTGCAAATCTTTGTGTACTGTAGAAATGGCAATTAAGATTATGGCAATATTTAGAGTATGTATGGTCATGCAGCAGCCACCTGGGGAAACATCTGCACAAATTACAGTAGTCCCATATTGGCCTCATTAGTCATTTAAGAAGAGATCAGTAGATCCAGGTGAGAAATAGTCCCCATCTCTGACAGATGTCTGGTCATCCTAGTGCTTATCTGCCGTGTGAGACTTTAGTGTGGGTTTATGGCTATAACACTATGAGATAAGAATTGTAGAGTACTAGAATGGGGGTAGGGAAGGTAAGTGATCCTCTAGTTTAGTCCTCTTTATTTCTCTGCATTTAAGAGGGGAGACAGGGATAAGAAGAAAGGAGAGAGATAGAGAGAGAGAGAGAGACAGAGACAGAGAGAGAGACAGAGATAGATACAGAGAGAGAGAAAGACAGAGAGAGATTGAGACAGAGAGAGACAGAGAGAGAGACAGAGACTGAGACAGAGACAAAGAGATAGAGAGAGAGAGAGAGAGAGAGAGAGAGAGAGAGAGAGAAAGAGAGAGAGAGGAGAGACAGAGACAGAAAGACCGAGAGACAGAGAGAGAAACATAACTCAGCCTCCTATGCACAGCAATGAATAGAACACAGAAAAATGGTATCATAGAGCTGGATAAGAGCTTAGAGATTATCCTCTCTAACAATCTCTCCTCCTGCATCCAAATCTTACAGTTGGTGCAACATTCGGCTGGATGAATGAAGAAACTGAGACCTAGAGAAAGGTTAAGTGATTTCCCTAAGGTTCCATAAACAATTAGTGTGGTCAAATTATTTCAGAGTACTTTAAATATTAACGAAGAGATCATTATTGCTTACATTTAGAGAATTAAAAAGACAAGTGGGAGAAAAACTAAGTTAGACCAAGGAAAGCTTTGCTTGGGAAATCAGCTATCCAGGGAGCAGTGTATTCGTGACATCAGGGGACTTTCTTTTTTTCCTCAGTGAAGGAGCAGAATTGAGTGTGCACCGTTTCCCTTCTATGTTGGTGACTTATTGTAAACCTAATAATAGGGGTCAGAGAATCTAGAGTTAAATTCCGCCTGTGAAACTTGCTGTCAGTGTGACCTTGGACAAGTCATTTAGCTTCCCTGAGCCTTTATTGCCATATCTGTAAAATAGGTTTGGACTAGATGGTCTTTGAGGTGTCTTCCAGCTCTAAATCTATGATCCTATAATAATCAGAGCTATGGAAGTCTAAAGGACCCCCTCTAATAAATCTAGAAGAAAAAAAAAGCTGTCCTTCCAAAATACTGATAGAGTTGGGTTCTGGACTTGTGAATTCATTGGCAGAAGGAATGCCTAGGTGAAGAAGCTCACTTTACCAATGTAGATTGGCACCTTCTCTGCAGCTTCTGATCTTAAAGAGTTATCTAGAGTACTGAGAGGTTGAAGCTTGCTATTTGTTAGAGATAGAATTTAAAACTGTCTTTCTGACTTTAAGGTCAGCTCTTTATCCACTATACTATGCTATGTCTCTCCTGAAATCCATGTCTTTATGCAATGGCTTCTACTCACAACTTTAAAGCCCTTGACTCACTGGGGTGGACAAGGTAATGTAATGTTCCCATTTTGCAGATGGGAACAGTGAGAAATGGAAAGGGTGAAAGTGGCTTATGTCTTTCTAGTAGAGTATGAAGGTATGTAAGAATCCATACTGAAGATGTCATACTCCTCAAACCCTGCAAATATCTACCTGTGACCACACAATCAAGCCTTGCAAATTGATAATGATGATGATGATAACAGTAATAATAACTCACATTTTTGTAGCATTTTAAGGTTTGCAGAATGCTTTACAAATATTATTTCATTTGATTCTCACAACAACCCTAAGAGGTAGATATTATTATTCCCATTTTAAAGAAGAGGAATCTCAGGCAGACAGAGTTTATGACTTACCCAAGGTCACACAGTAAGTCTCAGAGGCAGAATTTGAACTCAGGTGTTCCTGACTCCAAATCTAGTGCTCTTAAGCACTAGACCACATAGCTGCCTATTGATGTCAACTGGTGGCTAATTTATTGCTGGGAGTTAGTGATGGTTGTTAGTACTTGTCACTAATCACCCTTGAGAGTAAAAGAACTTTTGCAACACCTCCAGCATTTGAAGTCTCCCTGGAGATTGCTGACCATTGCCTTCTTCATTTTTTAAAACATGCAAACCAAGGTGTATTTCTGTGTGTGCTTCCATTAAAGTGGCAAGAAGCTCTAACGTGTTGGAGTTTTTAATGAGTGTTAATAGAAGCTAGTTTTGTTTTGGAAGGATAGATGTTCTTATGTGACTTGAGGTGCTCAACCTTGGAGTCAGTCTTTCTAATGTCCACGGTAATTCTAGGTTTTATGTTGAAACTTCCTGAACGAATGTGGTGTATCAATGTCTGACATTAGAAAGGAAGAGATTAATTAGACCATCACAAAAAGCCACTGAACCTCAGAAGGGACCATCAGAGGCTTTGGTTTTAGTATCTGGGAAACACACAAATGAGCTATATGATTCTGAGAAAGTCACCTCACTTCTCTGGACCTCAGTTTACCCACATATAAAATGAAAAAGTTGGATTAAATTGTCTCTAAGGTAACCTGCAGTTCTAGATCTCTGCCCAGTGTCACACAGCTAGTATCTGAGGCCAGATTTGAGCTCATGAAGATGTCTTCTTGATTCCAAGTCTGGTTATCTAACCACTATGTCACTTACTTGCCCCCCTTATTTTAGAGAGAGGAAGTGGAGTCATGAGGTGGTTAAGTGATTTGTTCAAGCTTACACAGAAATTAAGTAATAATGATGGAATTTGAACCTTGGTTCTCTGACTTAAAATCTAGTTTTCTTTCCAGCACACTATGCCTTATATTAGAATGTAGCTTCCTTGAAGGCAGGGACCATCTCATTCTTGTATTCATATCCTTAGTGGCTACTATAGTGTCTGACTTATAGGGTTAGGACTTAACAAGGACTTCTTGATGAATTGAATGATTGAGGCCATGTGTGGTGAACCTGCCCACTTCAAAGGGTTCATTCAACTGTGCCTCTCTTCATCCAAGACTGTATGACCTTAACCAAATCATTTAACCTCTCTCAGCCTTTTCTGACCACAACCACACCCTTTGGCAGAGCAAGAAGGGAGAATAAACATAGATGATTTGTGAAACTGGATGAAAGAAGAATTTTAAACTGAAGCTAAAGAGAGTCTGATTTCTTAAGCTCCAGAAAGAGTTCACAAGAGACTTCTAGAACTTTCTTTTCTAGGGCTCTTTGAATTAAGAATTGGAATGCTTACCTGACAGGTTTAGTGCCCATGCCATCTGCCTTGGACCCAGGGGACTCAACACAGGGCAGTCCTCCTCTGCGGATTCCATCTGCAGTTGACCGAGTTTGATTTTAGTAGTTGGAAGGGTATCTGAATCTTCCTGCACACATGGTCGGCCCCACATGATCAAAGGCCTTAAATGTACGAGTGTTTGATGTCGACAGATGTGGAGTTCTGTGGGGCCTTGTTGCTTGGCTAGGGGCGGGAGTCAGTTATCAAAGGAAATTCTGATGGGCCTTGCTGTTCTCTCTGTGTGACACAGAGCTCTGCAATTGGAGAATCCTCAAAAATAGGAAAACTTGGCATAGAGAATGAGAGTTATGAGACTGAAAGGTCCAGTCTCTTGGGAGATGGAAATTCAAACTTGCTCAGTTCCTCATAATTAGATTACTGGAAACCACTACTACAGGGCCAGTGGGGTTGTAGAAAGAATGCTGGACTTGGAGTCCACATAAGTGACTTCAGATCCTGGTTCTGGTACTTACCACCTGTTTTACCAGGGGCAGGTGACCATATTTCTCTAAGGCTGTTTCCTCTTCTGAAAAATGGGAGCATCCCAGTAGATGACCTCTGAGGTCAGTGGCTACAGGACCCTGGAGAGGTCTTTTCTCACTTACACTTAGTTTTTTTTTTCTCTAAAATTGGAGTTCAGGATTAGATGATCCTAAAGATTCTTTATAACTTTATTAGAAGCTGTTCTAACAGTAGTTCTAATATACCCCCACCATACTCCCACCTACCAGCTCTGACATGAAATTTTCAAGGTCCCTCCCAATCTGACTTTCCCTTTCCTGGGATCTTCCCAGTCCTTATATTCTACATTCTAAACTCCCTCCTAGCCCTGGCATCCCATGTTCTAAGGCCTCTCTTAGTCCTGGCTTTTTGATTCTGAGATTTTGTTTTGTTTTAACATATCCGTACATAACCAGTGGACTCAAAGATTGACACTGGTCATTCAGGGTCTGACTATTGTAGATCTCTTATTACAACCTGCCTACCGCCTCCTCGAGCATATCAGGAAGTAGGTCTGATTAGAAAATGTACTTCAGGTCAACTGGATGTTTTACAGGTTACAAGCAAAGAACAGGGTCTAATGATAAAGGCAGGTGACTCAGAGTTTAGGATTAAGAACCTCTGGAAGGATTGGTTCAGGGAATCTTACCCAGCACCCCCCTCGCTTACTACGAGAACTGATTAATCCTTTAGTTTATCTGCCCAAAGACCCACTTCCACACATTCTTTTGGAATAATATTTTTAAGAGATAATGCAATTTTTTCTTGTTTTGTCTTCTATCAGCTTTGCTGGTCATTGGTTCCTTTCACATGGAAGCAATGAAACTCTTGAGACTGAGTCTCTGCTTTCCATGTCTACTTTTATGCCATATACAACTAGTGGCCTCTCTCTCTCTCTCTCTCTCTCTCTCTCTCTCTCTCTCCTCTCCTCTCCCTTTCCTTCCCTTCCTCTCTCCCTCTCTCCTTTCTTCCTGCCTTCTAAGAGATGCCATTCTAGGTAATAAGGTTGGAAGAGAATATATTCAGAAATAAGGCAATATAAAACTGGAAAAAATCAATTAAAGAGAAAGAAGAGGAAAGGAGAAGAGAGGAAGGGGGGAGATGGAGGGAGGGAAGGGATATTCAAAGCCCTTGAGAAACCTCCCAGTGCTAGATTATTATGACCTCCATTTTATGTATAAGGAAAGTGAGTCCTCAGAAAGTGAAGGAACTTGTCAAGTTGAAATAACTAGGAAATGCATCACCTGAGACTAGAACCCAGGCTCCATGTTCTTTCCTCTATACCATGATGTCTTTAAATATATAATCTATTTGCATAGATCTATATATCTATATATGTATTTATATGTATGGGGGTATATACACACACACTAACTCCTCTTTTCATGGCACTTTTAATATTTCTTTATTCCTACCTATATACATCTTTCTAATCGCTGCGAACAGGGAGATGGTATATGGATTGCTTCAGCAACGAGACAGTGAATTTGGACTAATCGATGAAATTTAAAAGCAACACCTTGGAATCTCTGAATGACGGCCCAGACTTGTGGGGTTTGTAATGAACTAACCAGGGAATTTGATGAAGGATATGACGATCATTGATGATATGATTGAGAGGTCATGTGATGCAATGATTAGAGGGCTGGCCCTGGATTCAGGAAGAGCTGGTTTTTGGGTCCTTTCTGTGGCACACCCTTGCTGTGTAACCCATGTGAAGACATTCTGGCATACTACAAAGAACCCTGCTCTATGGGATCTGGGTTTACATGCTGGGTGACCCTGAGTAAGTTACTTAACCATTCTGAATGGCCACCAATGTTTGCTTTGGACCTCTGATTCTCTGATTTCTGTGCTGTCCCGAAAGTTGTTATACCTCTCAGGGCCAAAGTTTTCTATTTGTAAAATGAAGAAGGCAACCAGAAGATCTCCAAGGTCCCTTTTAATTCTTTTATTCGATGTTCTAAAGTCTCTCCCCCCTGTTCCTTCCAGCACAAATCCAGCGGTCTCATAGTCCTAGGAGAGGGTGTTTGGATGGAATTGTCACAGCACTGGGCTCACTTCCTTGAGTAGAAATTGACTCTGCCTTGGGATACAATTGCATACCTTATGAGAGGAAAAGGAATTCATTCATTCAGACATTTATTGAACACTTACTGAGAGCAAGATGCTGCGTGACATTCCAAGGGGAACACAAGGATGAATAAGATATAGTTCCTACTCTTCCCAAACCCACAGTTTATTAGGAGATAAGACATGTTCAGAAATAAATAGAATAACTTACTGTACAATAACTGCATGAGACAGGTAGAAAGCAAATGCCACAAGAGTTTGGAGGAGGAAGAGATTAATTAACCTCCCTGGGCCTTGGTTTCTTCCTCTGTAAAATGAGAGGGTTGGATCAGACAGCCTCTGAGGAGCCTTCTGGCTCTGAATTGATGATGCCGGGAACTTTTGGTTGGGACAATTGGGTGAGGATTCATAGAGAGGGTATCACAAGAGCTAGGACAGGGGTGTAATGTAATAGGCAGAGATGGGGAGCAGCAGGGGGCAAGAAAGGTAGGGAGAGTGCTCCAGGCATAAAGAAGGGAGACAGTAGGCTGGCTGTTAGACATATTAGTAGAGCTCCTAGAAGTGGCCTAGATTTGCTGAAGACAACTGTTTTTCTTCTCTCTTTTAATGGAATATGGGGGATGGGGGCTAGACATGTGATTTCATTGACATATGAACTCTCAAATAAAGAAACTCCCCCCCAATGGTGCAGATGGGCACCTTCTCTGCAAATTACAGTCTTAGAGATTTGTTTCATGTGCAGGAAGTCACAACCAGTAAATATCAGAGACACAGCATGAAACTGGAGCTTCTTGGTCCCAAAGCAAGCAAGTTCTCTGCCCAACACACCATACTGCCTCTCAATATAACTTAATGTAGAAATATAAATATATATAAACATATATGTGTATATATATATATGTGTGTTTATATACACATATATACATATACATATACATGTACATGTGGGTGTGTATGCAACTTTAATAAAGGCAACTAGGTGACTCAGTGGATAGAGTGATGGGCCTGGAGTCAGGAAGACCTGAGATCAAATCCAGCTTTCAACATTTACCAGCTCTGTGCTCCTGAGCAAGTCCCTTCACCTCTGTGTGCCTCAGTTTCTTCACCTGTAAAATGGGGATAATAACACCACCTACCTTTCAAGGTTGTTGTGAGGATGAAATAAGTGAATATTTGTGAAGCACTTAGCACAGTGCCTGGCACATAGCTGGTGCTTATTACCTTACTTCCCCTTCTCTACCCCCTTATAATAATGATTTACTTCAAAGACTCAGCTCAAACACCACCTTCTACTTGAAGCCTTGCCTGATCCCACTAACTGCTAACACTATTCCTGCCTAGAGTGTCTTCTAATGTGTGTGTGTATATGTGTGTATGTGTGTATATGTATATATAATATATATGTATATATGTATGTATATATAGGTGTAACTGTATGCATGCACATGTGTATTTATACATATGTACATCCATTCATATACACCCATACACATACCTGTTGTCTCCTCTGTAAGTGTTTACGTCCCTTGAAAGGTCAGAGATCTCTGTCCCCCCCTTTATTATTTTTCCTTTTAAACTCAGTGTCTGATACATATGTGCTAAGTAAATACTTATTGTTTGAGTGATACCTATTTCACTGACAAGGAAACTGAGTCTCAGAAATGATTTGTCCATGGTATAGTAAGAGTCACGGGAGAGACATGAACCCAAGGTCACTCTGACTCTGTCCCTCTTTGTGTTTTGATGCCTCCAATTTTTATTGGGGTTATTTTAAATGTAGCTACCCTATACATCAACCATCAGGCAATTATCATCTGCTGTGTCAGGCATGGTACAAGGTGCTGTGGATACAAATACAAAAGAGGCGACAGTTCCTGCTGTCAAGGAGCTTTCAATCTAACAAATAAAACCAAAGATGGTATCAGTCTCCTTATATGTAAAATGGGAATAAAAGGGCCTCTTGCATCTTCTTCTCAGGGTTGCTGTGAGGATCAGATGAGGTAGTGTCTGTAAAGTGCTTTGTAAACCTCAAACACCAAGGAAACATCATCTCCCATTATCATCATTATGTGTCAAGTTCATCAGTCTAGAGCCATAGAGATCAACTGCCTCATTTTACAGATGAGGAAACTGAGGCACAGTGAAGGGAAATGACTTACCCAAGGCCAAATAGCTGAGATAATAGAATTCCATCTCAAGAGCTGGAAGGAAGCCCAAAGGCCGTGTCCAACCTCCTCATTTTACAAAAGAAGAACTAAAGCCCGGAGAGTAGAAGAGATTTTCTCAAGGTCACATGGATAGGATCATAGATCTAGAGCTTGATGGAAACCTACAGCCCATCCAATCCAACCACCAAACTTTACCAATGAGGAAAATGAGGCACAAAGAGTTTAAATGACTTGTTTAGTATTACACAGATAGGAAGTTGATGATGTGGTTTGGACATTGAGTCAAGAAGACTGAGGTTCAAACCTACCTTGGATACCTATTAGCTTTATAACCATGGCCAAGTAGCTCACCTAGTGAACCTCAGTTTTCTCTTCTGTGAAATGGGGTAGTAGTACCTTTTGTACCTACCTCCTGTGGGGCTCAAATAGGTAATATATGTAAAGTGCTTTGTAAACCTGAAATTACCAGCTGTCATTGTTTGTGGCATTTTTACTCCTGACTTCTTCCCTGCTAACTGCTATGTCAGCAGAGAGCCAGCCTCAGAGATGTGAACACCTGGGCTCACATCCTGCCCCTGATCCATTCTTGCTTTATAGCCCTGGGAAAGTCACTTAAGCTCTGTGACCCAGGCCTCTCTCTAAGGTCGCAAAGAAGGTGCCAACCTGCATTAATAGAGAGTTTCCTCACCCAGTGGTTCCCCGTACTAATATAATCACAAGTCTGGTACCTACTCCTATCATTCCTTCCCTACTACCTACAATAAGACATGTAATAACCATAGCTAAAGAAATTATCATAATTATAATCATCACCATCACCATCATCATCATCACCATCACTGTCATCACCATCATCACTGCCACTATGACTACTCCTCCTCCTCCTATTACTACCATTACCACTACTACTACTACTACTACTATTACTACTACTACTACTACTACTACTACTACTACTACTACTACTACTACTACTACTCCTCCTCCTCCTCTTAGTCTTAACCTCTGACCTAGAAGGGAGTTACCAGCAAATTCCCACAGGGGATCCATCCTCAAGTGCAGGTGGCACCTTCTTTCTGAGAGGCACCTTTTAAACGGAGAACCTTCAACAGACATTTTAATTATGGAGCATTGAGCTTTCTAACAAAATAGAAGTGTTGGCTAAAGGCTCCGTAGCCATCAGAGAGGGAACCAAGGCTCCCTTTTTGGGGTAGCCATAAGGAGAATTTCCTAAATCTAACTAGTATATCGATACGCTTCTACCTCCTCAGCCCCATGCTATGTTGGTTCAGGCTGGAAAGGCAGGGCAGCTGACCTGGAGAGTGGCAAAGACTGTAACAGGTCATTTTGGGATGTAAATGATCATAATGGAAATAAAAATACCAGAATACGCCATGATCAGAATTCTCTTAGTATCTGAAAAGGAAACTTCTCAGAAAAAAGGGACTGAAAGTGGTCGGAGGTTAAATGCAGTCTTATTGTTGAAATTGATTATGCTCATGAGTCATACAATCAGATTTCAAGCCGGAAGTTTCCTTAGAGATCATTGAGTCCAATGTCCTCTTTTTACAGATGATGAAACTGAGGCAGACAGAGGTTAAGTAACTTCCTCAGAGTCACAAGACTAGGAAGTGTCTGAGGGAGGATTTGAACTCAAGTCTTCCTGAATTGAAGTTCAGTTCTCTAACCACTATGCAATTCTGCCTCTCTTTCATTGACAGTGCAGAAAATGAAAGGCAATTTCTATTCAAAGGGCATGTTTACTATCAGACCTAGGTGGGCCAGGTGAAGCATTAGAATTGTACCCTGAGAGAGCCTAGCCAGAATGGCCAGGCATCTCAAAGCTGGCTTCAGTGTCTACACCCCCACCCCTGGTAACCTGACCAGCTCTGGTCTCATCCATAAGACAGCAGGTCACACAGTAGAACACAGCATTGTCCTTGGAGTCCAGAGCACCTGAATACAAATCCACATGCTTTGTATTGCTGATATTATCATTCATTCAGTCGGTCAGCAGTTATTTACCAGGAATGCCTATCACACACTGAGTGTTGTATGTAGTGCTCTTCCCTCTTTCAAATTTTTAAAGATTCCCTGAAACATTCTTACCTGTCATGGGTCACTTGAGTAGGTTCACTCAGTGATTGACCCCTGTGATGGCAGCAATTCATGAACATTTCTCATTTTTTCCCAATGCTTTGAACTCTTAACTACAAACATAATCATTTAACTTACTTGTTAACCCATATACCCCTCCCCAACTGAGTAGTAATTAAGCAGCTGTTGTGTGCCTAGCATGAACAATTAATGTTAATAGCTGTAAAGAAAGACCACTAAACTCAGCCCTGAGACCATAGCATATAACCAGTACATCGCTCTAGTAAATATTTGGAATTAATAATAAATATCCCTAATTGTAATCCAAACTTTTAATTAAATGAAAGTTTGCAGCAGATTTCATCCTCAGAATTTTCTCTCACTTGAAATTAAGGTCCTGGGTTGTCTTTTAAGTTATTGAGGTTTGGTTAACTCGAATACCTCACTTATGGATCTACATTAATTTTTTAAACTATCTTCTTCCATGGAATCTCCAGTTTACCATGTATTCAGGCCTCCTTTCCCTGGCTTTCCTTTACATTCCCTTCCTCTTCTCTTCCTCTGCCTCTTTTCTCATTGCGTCCCATTTCCTCACCCTCCCTCTTTTCTCTTTTCCTTGTCTCTCTTGCCTCTTCTGTTCCTGTCCCTCCTGTCATTTTGCTTTATCCCTCCTCTCTCCTTGCCTTTCTCCCTTTTTAGATCCTCTCATCTATGTATAGCTGCTTCTGAAAGATGACCCTTGAGTTTCTACCTTCAGCAATTCAGCAAATTGGTATCACAATTAAGAAGGCAGAACAAATGAGCTGTGGGGTCAGGAAGGCAACAGCTGCTACCTGTAGTCCCAAGGAGTAGAGAACTCTCTCAGGAACACTGAGATGTCTTATAAGCAGCATCTAATAACTGAAAGAACTCAGCTCTTTGGGCTACTATTCCAAAATGATACTTAAAACTGTTAGAGAGCTGAGTGTGTAGACATGAAGGAAAGAAAAGAGAGGCACGGGAGACTTTTGTTTGGAGTTGTTCAGCTCTGGAACGTCTGGTTACCTGGATGTCTTTCAATATGTGTTTGTTTTCCCATGTGTTGTGTATGTTCCTGAGAAAATTGGATGTATTGGATTTTGCTCTGAGTTTCCTGAGGTCCTAGATTCAAAGTTCATCACAGGGATGGGGAGTGATAACTTTATATTTTAAGGTTACCTATTACATTGTGTGTGTTATTTTCATGATATATTTTGTTTTGACATGAGAAAAATTCCCTAGGAATACCCACATAATGGAAGTATGAGGGATTAATTGATTATTGATAAAAAGTAAGGCTCTATTTGATAGTATAGGATTGACTTTTAACATTATATTTGACCAGAGTTGTATTTTCTCTCCATGGTGACTTCATTGGTTTTCTTGTCATTGTATGTATCATTCTTTGACTCTGCTTTATTCACTCTATTATCATTTAATCCATGCCTTTCCATGTTCATCCATACTCTTCCCATTTCTCTTCTCTCATAGCATAGTAATATTTCATTCACATACAATAATGTCTTCATCATTCCCCAACTATTGAACACAAAATTTGTTTCCAACTTTCTGTTATCCCAGATGATGCCCACTGTTACATTGATATATTCTGAGCCCAATTACTTTTCTTCTTTTCCTTGCTTTAGCTTTGCCTTGTCTCTTTTGTCTAAGAGAGCATGCCCCCCCTCCCCTGGTCAGTAGTAGCCAAAGGACCCTGACACAGATATTTAGTAAATTGTTATTATATGCAGAACACTATACTGTGCATATAAAAATGGAGACAAATATGATCCCTGTCCTCAAGTAATTTATAATTCCATATGTGCATTCATAAATGTTGCTTAGCTGTTAATTATATGACATATACATTAAAATCTCAGCCACTAGGAACTTGATTTTTACAAAACTTAAGACTTCTAGAATGCCTCCAGACAGAAAAGTAGCTGAAACTACACACGCACACACACACACACATACTTTATACAGTAGCATAACATACCATTCCACACCTACTTCTTTGTCAAGAAGCTGGGAGAGGGGGAATAGATCCCAAGAAACCAACATCAGATATAGACAAGAAGATGGGATGCCCCAGTAATTATGTCTGTCATCCCTCAATGGATTGATTTGCAATATTTAAGGAAAAGAACATTTTGCTTGTCTAGTGATAGCTAAATGGATGGCCTTTTCATGCAAAAAACTGAGCATTGGGGGAAAGTGGATTAGAGATTGGAAAAGACAATACTGAGGAAAAGCAAAGAAAAGATCACCAAAGAAGCCAGTGAAAAGTAATGGGCAGCATCAGCAATAGCAACAGAAGTGGGGTTTAGCAGTAAGCATCCCAATGATGGGAGATGACAGCTCCACACTCTCAGGGAGCACACTTGGACTTGAACACCAGGACCATAGCCCTTGAATGTGCTTTCCTTGAAGCTGGAATCATTTGTTTATTGGTTTGCCTGGAATCCCCAAGACCTAGTACAGTGTCTGGCTTGGAGAAGATGCTTTTTAAAATGTTCTTTGAATAAATGAGGGTAGGAGGATATAACCACCTGATAATACTTGATGTCATGCCCTTGAAGAAATAAGATATTTGCTAATTAAATAATTGTTCAGTAGAGAATTATACTTTGTCCAACAAATATAACCAAGGTGTGACAACACAAAGATTACACCTGGAGGGGACCTGTGATTGGTTGGTCTGCTGAACAGAAAGAAAAGAAAACTCTGCTTGGTTTGTGGTTTGTATAAAAAGATAGTCTTCTCCTAGGACAACTGAGTGTCCAAAGATAGGAAATGAGGGACGGGAAAAGGCAATAGTGAAAAAGACAGGAAAGAGCCGTAAGAATTTCTGAGAGTCACTGGAGGAACCAGAACCAAGCATAGCTTGGAAACAAATCTCTAAAATTCATCCCTGTGTCTCCCTGACGAGTGGCGGGAGGCGCATGACTACACACATCTCAAAATAGAAAAGCGATGCATTGTCTGACTTGAGGTGGGGAGTGCTGAATAATGAGATTAGATCAGTGCCACATGAACTCATCTACCTTTTTTTGTCAGAAAAGTTAGCTATTGGAATTATTTCAGAATTTGAATCAAACAAAACTGTAACACAGCTTCATCTCTCAATCAATCATGCAAGCATTTATTAAGGAGCTAACCCACTATGTGTCAGACTAGACTGTGGTGCTACAGAGAGAAAAATTAATTGGTTCCTGCTCTCGATGAATTTGCATCCTGTTGGGAGAGTGTGTGTGTGTGTGTCTGTGTGTGTATGTCTGTCTGTGTGTATGGAGAGAGACAGAGAGAGACAAAGACAGAGACAGAGAGAGAGAGAGAGAGAGAGAGAGAGAGAGAGAGAGAGAGAGAAGGCGACACATGCACAAAGGAAAGAAAGACAACTATTAAACTGGAGTGTTTTCGCCACGTTCCATAGTAGTGGTTCCCAGTGAAAAGATCAGAAGGTGTTGCTACCTGTAGCCCAATGCTTACTGACAAGCACAGGAGAAGAAAAGATGTAGGTCTGATTCCTATCTCTGTCATTTACTACCTGTGTAGCTCTAGATGAGATACTTTTCCTTTTGGAGTATTAATTTCTTAATGTCCTCAATTAATTTCATAATTGGAATAAAACCTATTCTCTGTTTGGCAGACAATTTGCTCAGAGTTTTATTCAAACAAGCTGGCCAACTAGGGGAAAACCATTTTCTTTAGAAAGATTCTCCCCACACCTCTTTAATGGATACAAGTATCTTACATACATGAATGAGGTAGAATATCTGTTAGGCCCAGAATTTCTAAATTAAGACATCCTTCAGAACAACATTATGGGTGGGGGTAGGGGAAGGATAGTGAAGGAGGGAAAAGGAAGAAGCATTTATTAAACACCTACTATGTGTCAGGCACTGTGATAATCATGTTACAAATATCTCATTTGATCCTCATAACAACCCTGGGAGGTGGGGGCCATTGTTATCCCCATTTTCCAGTTGAGGAAACTTGTGGCTTGCCCAGGGTCACACAGTCAGTAAGTGACTGAAGCCTGATTTAAACTCAAGTCTTCCTGCCTCCAGGCACAGCACTGGCACCACCACATCACTTCATGCCTCGGGCGAGACAAGAGCATACACATAAGGAGTCATCTAAGGGTCATTTATATTAAGGATGCTTCAACAGCTGGTTTGCGCTTTCCTGTAAACAGAAGAACATAATAGCTTGTAGTTACAGAAACCAAGGGGGATGAAACCATAATGTTTTCTCCCTTACTTCAAGCCTAATGGAAAGTACTGTTTTAAAATCTAAGTACTTAAGCTAGGGGCAGCTGAGTGGCACAATGGATAGAGCACTGGGCTTGGCATGAGGAAGACTCATCCTCATGAGTCCAAATCCAGCCTAAGACACTTACTAGCTGTGTGATCCTGGACAAGTCACTTAACCCCATTTGCTTCACTTTCTCATGTAAAATGAGCTAGAGAAGAAAATGGCAAAGCACTCTAGTATATCAGTATATGACCAAATGGGGTCATAAACAGTTGAACATGGCTGAAATAACTGAACAACAACACTTAAGCTAAGCCACCTTCTACAGTAATATGCAAAATGTAGTCAAGATCTGTTTCATTCTTCACTCATGAATTTGTCATAAGAATCCAAGGAGATGCTGGAGATGAAATGTTTTATAACTCTCAAATGTTACATTAAAATTATGAGAAGAGTTGTATGATGAATACATGGTCAAACTGAGTCTTTTTCTACTGAAGCGGGATTGGATGGATAGATAGAGATAGTGGGGAGGAAGTATTTAAGCAAAATTACTCCAGAAGGGCTTGGTGTCTTTCTCATCGAGCTCATTGATGAACAATCCACGTCCTGAACAGTTTTACGATGCCAATGGAGCCAGTCTATCATGGTGACACTTCCCACCATCTACCATGGCAGATATAAGTGAATCAAACACCCTGAGTTTGAAGAGAATGAGAGCAGGCCAACAATTCTTTATTGTTCTTTTGCTGCAGGCTCCCATAAAGGGAAAGCATTACTGATGGAAAATTGTCGTAGTCTAGGAGTTTTAAAAGGTGCCATACATTTACCTGTTGTTTGCAGACCATAAGCTAATGTATGGATGGGACTCACACATTATTTTCTGACTGATTCCACTGTATCTTTTTACCTGTGCAACAAAAGAACATTTCAGAGACATGAGGTTACCTGTCTTACAGCCAGGATATGCTACTGTTAGAAAATTGTAGATTTTGCTGATATCAAAGCCCCCATTGGGCTTCTCCCACTTTTACCATCAACTCATAGATCATAGTTATCTGAAACAATGGACTCCCTGGCATGGCTGAATAAGGATGGAGATGGTAAGCCCAGTTGTGACTAAAATGGTATTTGAGTACCAAGAAGGGGCAGATAAGCAAGTTGTCATTATAAAAGACCAAATTGTTGGGAGGATAGGTTGGGTGCAGTCAACAATCAACTCCACTGCATGCCTCATTTTCCCAAATCGCAAAATCTCTGATGTTGGAAGGGATTTCAAAGGTTATTCAATTCAACAAAGATCAAGTATCTTTTTATGCTGCATGCAGTAGTAGGTTCTTTAAGAGGAGAGAAGAAAAGAAGGAAAAGACAGAGATAGAGGAGAGGAGAGAAAGAGAGAGGAGGGAAGAGTAGGAGAGATAAGAAGGAGAAGACAGGAGAGGCAACAAGAGGAGAGAGGAAGAGAGGATTGGGGAAAGGAGAAAGTAGGAAAAGAAAGAAAGGAATAGAGGAGACTGGGTGAAAAGAGAGAAAGAGAAATTTAAAGGGAAGGGGTATAAAGGTACCCCCTGTCTCCTGAGAGAGTTTACATTCTACGAGGCTGCCTAGCCCAACCCATTTCTGAACAAGAATCACCACTGTCAGCATTTCCAATGCATAGTCATCCAGCCTTTGCTTAAAGACCTCCAGTTATAAGGAACTCAGGGCCTCCTAAGGCAACTCATTATACGTTGGGACAACTTTAATTCTCAATTAATATTTCCTTGTGTCAAATCTAAAGCTCTTCTCTGCAGCAATTCTTCCTAGTTCTGTCCCTGGGGCCAAGCAGAATAAATGTAATCCTATTTCCCTAGAACAGGTCCATAAATATTTGAAAAGTATAACCATGTATGTTTCCCTATTCAACAGTGAGTTCTTTAAGGGCAGAGCCTGTCTTTTGTCTTTGTGTGCCCACTGCTTAGCACAATGCCTAGCACATACTAGGTACTTAATAAATGCTTTTTGACTATCTTTTCTCCTCACCCAATACTTGCCTACCTCTACTCTAGTGACTAGCTCCCAGTCATTTCACATTGGATTCTGGTGCTCCAAAGAAACCTTGGTATGAACTTAACTTGGAATCTCAGTTGTCGTTACTCTTTAACTTGATTTTTAACTCTGGCCTGATTATCAGTATTGGATTGTCATTCTGGGCCCTGATACTTTCCTAATCACTGAGAAATTCTGGTCCTTCTTTGTGGAAATCTGATCTTCTGTTTTCTCCCTCCTACAGTTCACAGGTTAAATTATTTTGTCAGTCCTGAGCTAAAAGACCTGCCTCCCACTCTCGAATGTTTTCAGCACCACTCTATCTGTACTGGCAACAGTAGGTTCCTCCAGTTCTAGTAGTCACCCCTCATATTCATCCCTCATCTCTGCCTTTGCCAATCCAGGATTTCCCAACCTCATTTTCTCACTTGAGACATAGTGAATAAAGGCTGAGTTTGTTTGTATAACAAAATAAAAGTTCAGAACATAGACAAAACCACAGTGAGGAAATCAGTGCTGAACAATTATCTAATCAGTGGAAGATGTGAGTTCAGATCCTGCCTCAGACTGTTGTTCATCCTTCATTCTTGAAAGGGACCAATGGCATCAGGTGGGCGATGTCTTGAATTGCAAATGAATTGTATTTAAGTGCAGCAGGATTGTGCAGAGTCATCAGCCTCACTCTCTCCTGCAGAGTCATCTGAGTCCAGTGGCAAGACATAAGTCAGGACAACTTGAGATGACCCCAGATGCAGTAGGAGACCTTGGCCTTTTTAAGCTAAGGTCTTTCCCAGGTCTCAGTTTGTCCAAGGCAATACCCATTCAGTGATTTAAGGCTAGGTAAGAAATAAGGCAAAAATGATCTAGTTTGCCTACTGAAAAAAAAAATCAATCTGGGAGGGGAAGACCTTCATTGTTTCTGGCCAGAACAGAAACAATTGCTATTTACATTCATTGTGAGCCATCAAAATCCAAATAATGACCAAGTGAGGCTTGAGCTGGGACCTATTATTGGCCAATCAGTGGGAGCCAGTGATTTGGGTTTAAGGCATGTCAAGTAGCTCCATTTGAATCCCAATGGGATTTATCCATGCCTGGAGCTCTATTTCAAGAAATCATAAATGAAACTACATAGAACAGAAGAGTTAATTGTCTCAATTTTTAAAAAATAAATAGAATAAATAAGTAGGGAAGAGAAAAAAAAATCTAGCCCCCAAATCACAAGATATTTTGTGGGATTTAAGCAATTAGAATTTATATTGCTTTGGGCAAAGCACCCACATGTAAGGTTATGATTCCACACTGTGGACAGAGGGAGGGAAGGAAGGAAGGAAAGAAAGGAAGAAAGGAAGGAAGGAAGCTGCCTGAGACCCTTACTAGCTATATGATCCTAGGCAAGTCATTTAATCCCCCTGGGCCTCAGTTTCTTCATCTGTAAAATGAAAGAGTTGAACTAGATGACTTTTGGGGTCCCTTGGGGCTTCATATTTATGAGCCTAGGAAGTTCACAGTGTTCCATGATTCAGCCATGAAGCTTCCCTGGGAGAATAGGCAGGTTTAAGAGATGAGCTTTCATACCAGGGAACAGTTGGAGATCATTGAACACTCTGGGCAGTTTCTTCATCTTAAAATGTGGATAATTACCTACCTTTCCAACTTCACAAGGATGTCATAAGGACTAAATGAGAAAGTAGATATGAATGAGAGTACTAGCTGTCAAGCACTACAGAAATGTAAGTTGCCCTTACTTTTTTTTTATAGTGGCCATCTTGCTAATCTTTCCTCCAGGAATTTTCAAATTCTCTGGCCTTTCTGAAGGCAGCTAAGCTCTGAACCCTGGGTCCTTCCATGAAAGATGTATTTGCTAAGTAACTATTATGTGTAAGGCCTTCTGCCCTCCACCTTTAACTCCTAAATTAGATCCTATGCAGTAGTCAGCAAGCATTTATTAAATATTAGAGGCTAGGTGCTGAAGATAGAAAGACAAAAATAGAGTCCCTGCCCTAAGGAGCTTACATTCTATTACAGTAGATAAAATGTATACATTTAATTATATTCAAAATAGATATGAGGTAGTCAGGGGAGTGGAATTGGGAAAATTAGGAGGTGCTATTTGAACTGAAATTTGAAGGAGGCTAGAAATTCTAAGAGGTGGAAGTGAGGAAGAAGTATATTCCAGGCATGGGAATGCCTCATGCAAAAGCACAGAGGTAGTAAATGAAGCATTATGTATGTGGAATAGCAAGAAAGTCAATCTGGGTGGACTGTTGCTTGAATGAAAGAGAGTGATGTATAATAAGGCTACAAAGGCAGTTTGGGCCCAGATTGTGTAGTTCTTTTTATTCTAGCTAGATTTCAGAGCCCTAAATCTCTCTCATTGTTCTTCTAAAGATATCCATGATCTCTATTCCCAGGTTGATTAGGAAAATATGAGAAGAAAGTGGCATCAGATATGAACCTTGGAAGAAATGAAAAATTTTAAGGGTAGGATACAGGAGAGAGTACATTTCAGGCATATGGGACATCCTGTCCAAAGGAAGAGGAAATGGAAATGCTGAGTTGGGGGAGTAGTAAGGAGGAAAGTTTGCCTGAATGACAAACTGTAAAAATGGAGTTAATTTTAAAATATCAGGAAAATTACACTGAGGCTAAACTGTGAAGGATGCTAAGTGACCAATTAAGTTAGCATTTTGTCCTAGAAGTAATAGGCAGCCATTAAAACTGCATGAATAAGGGAACAACATGATCAAGGCCGTACTTTAGGAAAATCACTTTGGCAACCCAGTGGAGGATAGATTGGCAAGGGGAGAGACTGGAATCCTGAAAGTCAGTGAGAGGGCTAGTGCAATAGTCTAGAAGAGACCTGCTGAGGGCCTGAGGTGGTCTTGTAGTTGGGTGAGTTGAGAGAAGAAGAGAGATGTGGAAGTTATGATCGAAGTACAGTTGGCAAGTCTTGGTGGCCAATTGGAAATGGAGCATGAAAGAGAGGGAGGAGTGAAGGGTGATTCCCAGGTTGCAAACCTGGGTGAGTCAAAGGATAGCAGAGCCTTGTAAAGAACTAGGAAATTTCCTAGAAGGACAGGTGGAAGGAGAAGGATGATAGTATATTGAGCTCCATTTTTGGATATATTGAGCTTCAGATGCTAACCTAAGAAAATGGGTTATTTTTCTTTACTTAAGGTATTATCCATTATCAAAACCTGGAGTCTATCCCCCATTAAGTGAATCAAAAATCTCTAAGATGCTACAGTACCATTCCTAGAAAAATATGACTTATCAACACCACTCATCTCTTCTATTAGCACAGCTAATTGAGTGGTACAGTTATCTTTCCTTTACCATTAGAACATTTTAACTTAAAGATACCAGGATGGGAATCTCTGCTAGATTGTTCTTTCATTGAATTCTGAGTGATTTGGAGACCTAGAATGTTTTTTTTTCTTTTCCATCCCCCCACCTCCTTTCTTCCCCTCCCTCTCCATAGCAATTTGTCAGCTGCTGCCATCTCCTAGCATTCCCATGGTGTGCACCCTCCTAAAACCCTCAGCTCCATTCACATGGGGAAGTCACGGTTCTCTGGGTGCTAGTCAGCTGTGGCATTGCTGACCAACCCTACCACTTAACTTCTGACAAATCACAGCCTCCCCATGCATGGCCTTTAATGAAGAGAAGGAAAAGGTAAAGACACGTCTTCAGACACAAGGCAGATTACCATTCCAGGAGACAGACTAAGAGGACATGGGAGACAAAAGAACAAGAAATCTGGAGCGGCTTTGTGCCTCTAATTATCCATGCCCTATAGCTTACATCTAGGAAATAAGTTTCAGACTCACTCTGCATTAGATGGCATGATCCAGGGAGGCCAAGTTTCATGTGTAAACTTTACAGGACAGAACCAGCTTGTTTATAAATTTGGGGTCTGGGAAAATAGGATCATTGAGTAGTAGATTCTTAAAGTTGCCTCCACAAGGGTTTCACATCTTTCCAATTCTACTCCTTCCTCGCTCCAGGGATGAAGCATCTTTAGGTGCCTCATCCCATCTCACGGAACCAAATTTTCTGCCAAGTTCTAGATTTCCTATTTGCGATTTGGGTAGAAGGGACCATAGAGATCATCAGTTCCAAAACCCTTCAATCTGTACCTGGGCCCAAATGTGGATTTCGTCTGTCCTATTTGGTATGGACCAAGATGTTGTGATACAGAACCCCCTATCCTCCTATTAGCTCAAGTTGATTCCTCCTTCCCCTCAGAACTGTTGTGAGCCAAGATAAAATGTAATAGATATACAAAAGTTTGAGTTGACTTCTTCCCAACAGGATTGATCTGAAACATGGCTAGGAGCCCATCTGGCAAAGAATAGATAAGGGCCACTTTACAGATTGAGCAAGATATCACAGAATAACAACCATTTTTACTGTAGTAATTGTTTATCTGAAACCTCAAGTTCCCAGTGGGTCATTGTGCTAAGTGGTGGAATCTCTCCCAAGATACTGGATGTGACAGGTGGCCATCCAGCCCTTTCTCAAACACTGCCAGCAATGGGCAGCTTGCTCTGCATAAAGGGGGACCTTATTCTACTTAATTTTAATGGCTTTAATTGTTAGATGCCTCTTGTTTGCTAAACTGAAATCTGACTCCTTATAATTTCCAACCATTCATGATAGTTCTACCTTAGTGTTTTCCAATTCTTAAAACTACACATATAAATATATATGTGTGTGTGTGTGTGTATACACACATATACACACACATATGTATGTATGTATGTACACACACTACTATTCTAGAACAGAGAGAGAGAGATCCATCTTCTACATGACAACCTTTCAGATACTAAGAACAGTGATTGTGTCCCCTCTCTCAGTTTTCTCTTCTTCAAGTTAAACTGTAAGTTAGTCAACAAATATTTATTAAGCTCTTTGAATGTGCTAGTGCTTTGGAAGCAAAGGAAGAAGAAAAAAATAGTCCCTGCTCTCAAGGACCATACATTTTAATAGGGGAGACAATATGTAAATACTTAGGTATGTGTGTGTATACATACATACACACACATAAATATATACATATATATATACACATACATACACACACACATATATACACATATACACATGCAAACACACTGGGTATAGAGTGTTCAGGGAAAACTAGTGTGTGTGTGTGAGTGTGTGTGTGTATACAAAATGTATAGATTTGTATGTATATGTGTGTGTGTGTGTGTGTGTGTGTGTGAAGATTATCTGAAAGGGGAAGACATTAGTAGCAGAGGGTGAGGAGATGCCAAGAAATACCCACATGTCTTTCTTCTGTTCCATTTGTGACTTGGGGTGGGGAGGCTCTGAATATTCCTAAAACAAAGGTCTGGTCACCTTCCTCTAGATGCTCTCTAGCTTATCCTTTCTAAATTGCAGTTATCAAAATAAAATGCAATACTTTAAACATGGCTTGATTAAGATAGACTACAGGCAGGCTATTTATGCTCCTTCTTCTGAACATTACACATCTATTAATAATGGATTATCTGAGGCCACAGGACTCTGGCTGCCATATCATCCTGTTATCTCACCTGAGATTGCAGTTCTCTAATCTCCAGGTCCTTTTTCCCCATATGACCTTATATTAAGTTACATCTCTCCTACTCTGTTTTTGTGCTATTGATTTTTTGAACCTGAGTGAAGAATTTTGCATTTTCTTTGATACTCCAATATTTCCAGGAACTGGGTTTTCATCAGGGTGGATGTTTCCTCTGATGGTGCAAATTACAATCCTTGTATGACTTCGTTCATTGTCTTGATGAGTTACCATAGTTGAAAACCCATTGCTCTTTAGCCAGTGTGGTGAGCAATCTCATCACTTAGTGAGTTTGGTCTTTAGATGCCAGCTTTGCATTCCATCACCAGACTTTGATAGAGCTTTACATGCCAGTCATAAGTTTTAAGTACCCAGGATCATTTCCATGGGAGGGTGATGTTCTAGCATAGAACATTAGTCAGGGAGACTTGCTATTTATACTTACTGACTTTCATCTTTTAAAAAAATCCTACATCACATAAAATCATTTTGGAGGCAGACGATGTTACATGGAACCTAGAATATTAGATCTTCCTCTCAGGTGCTATTTTTGAGTGTGGGAAAGGGGGAATTCCCAAGGAATTAAGGGGTTTACAATACCCCTTTGCATGGAAAGTCAAGCTTGAAATTAATTGAGGAATTTTTCTTTTATTAGTTTAGGATATTGAGAAGCAGTGGTGGATAGTGATGGCTTTTCTTCTTCTTTTTTTCATATTTGTGAACTTTACAAATCCTCCACCCAGAAAGCCCTTTATAATTAGTTTGTAAAGAGCAATTTTGTAAATTTCTTGTTCAGAGTTCAAAATTCATAATTAGGATCACAGAATTAGTTCTCAGTAGTGGACCTCAGAGATTACCTAAGACAAACTCCTCATTTTAAAGTGAGGTGTAAAGGTGTAAAGAGATAGAGGCAAGTGCCTCACTTGCCCAGGACTACACCCCCCGTAGTAAGTACCAGAGCCTGTATTTGAAGCCAGACTACATAATAGTGTTGTCAGTGATGGTTTTGTTGCCAAAGTAGTCCACACCAAAGCCTCCAAACCTCTTCTTAAATCCATAATATATGTTGAGCTATAAAATTAATATCACTCTTTCCTATCAGTTTCCAATTTCATCAGTTTTACCTCTACATGTGCTACGTCCTAGGAAAAACTTTTTTCCTCAAACCCCTACTTGTTATTCTGTACTGGAATTATGTGTGTATTTGTATGCAACAAATAGAAGGTAGATTCTTAAGAGAACTTAAATTCTTTTTTCATTGTGGCTTTACAAAGCCACATTGCCCTGCATAAGTCACCATTAAATAAATGCATTCTGGATTAGACTGATTGATAATCTAAGTGTAAATGGTCCTTTCTTATTTGGACATTTTTATTTATTGAAAGGGACAGAACAGACATATATGTGATAAATGTTGAAAAAAAAGCAGTGTCAGAATAGTATTTGAGGAAACAAAAACCTCTGTGAGGACCTGAAGGAAAGCAGCCTCTCAAAGGAAACCAAATCACTGTTATGAGGACTTTGAGAGTGACAGTTTATAGAGGTAGGGAGACATAAGTGGCTTAGTAGGGAGACATAAATGTCAGAGTGATTAGAGTATTGGAATTAAAGTCAGAAGGACCTAAGTTTAAATCCTTCCTCAGATACTCACTGGCTTTGAGACTCTGACTCTGTGCTTTGGTTTCCTCATCTATAAAATTAGAATGTTACAATTGATGGTGTATCTCTAAGGACTTTTTCAACTCTAAATAATTGATCCTCTAATCATATGGAATCTTTATAATCATGACATTTTGGTAACTATGGGACAATTATATATTGCTTTTCTCTAGTGGGTCTGACAGAAGTGTGAATTTTCCTTCCTAACCATAATATAAAAGTAAGTCATTACACATGAGGAGGCTTTTCTTTAAAGCAAGAGAGGCACAGAAGCTAAGGAGGAAGACAGAAGAGGTGTAGAGAGATAAGCAGATGGTAGAGATAGAAGCAGAAAAAGTATGAATAGCCAAACAAACAGAAATTAGGCTACCCCTTGCTGCTTGAAAAGAACATAGCATGATAACTAGAGGAAGACAGGCTGGTGCATCTTCTGCTGGGAACTGAGCTGATTGGAGGAAAGTTCTGCTATTTAAAAGAGGTAATTATAATAATATCTGTCTTTTAAAAAAATATATTGTAATCCAGTGCCTACATATCAGTCCTGACCTTGATATTCTCTTGGTCAGGCATAATCCACATATGATATAACTTTATTGGGGAACAAGCATGAACCCCCATCACGGGAAAGATTATTTTTAGACCGTCCTTGAACACCACCTTATTATTCTTCCTCTTGGTCTTATTGAAATAATAGTAGAGCATCCTCTTATCAAATGGATTCACCGGAAACCTGGATATAATTTTGGAAATGAGTTATGATCTGACTGCAGGTATTTCATTTCTAACTTCCTAGAGCTACTCCATAGCCCTCAGACAAAACTGAACTGGTCGGGTATGGCAAGAGAAGAAACACACATGCAGTTTCTCCATTATCATCAGCTGTGATGGAGAAAGAAGAAGCAAGAAGGCAACAAATAGGTCTCGATTTACACTGGAGTGATTGTCCAGTTGACTTTGCCTTCTGATTATCCGTTGGCTTGCTGGAGTATGACAACTGCCCAAGAATGATTGAACAAGATTTGGATGAATTATGTGAGCAGATTATCCTCCATGTGGCCACATTGCTTTAAATCGTATTTTAGTCCCTATCCTCAATCTCACTGCAGTTTCATTTATTTTCATCGGTTCTTCCTTTCCCTTTATCTTATTTTATTTTTATCTTTTTACACTCCCTTAAATCCCATTTGGGGAAATTGCATTTGGGAAATTGCTCAATGCTTTTGATGGTCCCAGACTGCTCCTTGCTAAAAAACCCATTTTTTTTAATGCCTATGTTCTCCCAAGGATATTATAGGGATGTGGATCACAGAATATCATAGGGGTGACCCACAGGGTAATGGAAATTCAACTTGATTCAATGAACATTTATTTAATTCCTACTATGTGCAAGTCACTATGCTCGTTTGTGGGTATACCAAGATGAAAAAAGAAATACACACTCCCTACCTCCAAGGAATATATAATTTAATACAAGGGATAATAAGACATGCAAATAAATGCTCATTGACTGGGGAGTGGCTAAACAAGTTATGGGACATGAATGTAATGGAATATTCTATGCTGTAAGAAATGACGAATGCACTGAATACAGACAAGTCTGGGAAAATCCACATTAACTAGTGCAAAGTGAAGTAAGAAGAGCCAGAAAGGCAACATGCAGTGACTCCAACCTCAGAAATGGAAACAACACAATCATTCAATTGGAACAGAAGAATGAAAAGTTACAATGACCTATCTGGGCCCCAAAGAAGAGAAAGGAGAAAATACTTCCATTATACTTCTTCACACACATGGAGGACTATGGTTCTTACCCACTGCATACATGAGATGTCTTCAATATATCGATTAGTTTTGTTGGACTTTCTTTTTAGTTTTTCCTCTTTTAAAAAAAATTCTACATTCCACGAATTCATTTTGACTAAAGAGGTAAAGTGACTTCCTGAAGGCCTCACAGCTAGCAAGTGGTAGGGCCAAGAATGCAGTGTAGGTCTCTTGACCGTAAGAGAAAACCTGGGAAATAACGAATGTGAAATTGATTGGCAAACAATTTCTATCTTACAGAGCAGTACTAGACAAGGCTAGCAAGGTAAAGCAGCTACAGACTATGAAGACTTGAATGCCAAAGGACTTTGAGATGAACTGCAACAACATCATCACCATTCAGTCAGTCAACAAGCATTTATTAAGCACTTACTATGTGTCAAGTACTATGGTAAGCACTAAGGATACAAAGAAAAATATTCCTGGCTCTCAATGAGCTCCCATTCTAGTAGGGGAATTACTATATAACTAATTTGATATGTGCACACCAGTTATTCACTCTGTTGATGGAAGACAAATCTCTGAGTGAAAGTACTGAGGAAAGGCCTCCTGCACAAGTTGGAATTCACACTGAATTATGAAGGCAAGCCAAGGAAGCTAAGAGGAGGTGGAGAGGGGTAGTATTCCAGGCAAGGGGAACAGGTAGTGCAGAAGTATGGGAAATTGAGTGTCATGTCAACAGCAACAACAACAATTTCATTAGGAGCTATTTCATTGTTGAACAGCTTGATAAGGAAACTTTCTCTAGCAAAGTAGATCAGTACCTGTTCTGTGACTTAGAGACTTAGATGAAATCTGTGGCCGATGAAAACTTAAGTAACTTGCCTATGGTTACATCACCAGTATGTCAAACGCAGGCTTTCTTGACTCTGTGGCCTTTGACCACTATGCTACACTTCCTCAAAAATCAATTATAATAGGTCACATTTACCCAGCACATTAAGTAAAGTTAAAAAAAGCATTTAATAAAGTGGGAAGAAGCCATATCATAGATGATGATGGTCCTGCCATCTATCACAGAGGCTTATACCCTCTGACTGTGTAACCATACCAGCATGAGTGCCCATGTTAGAGTATCCTACTTTAGCCAGAGACTGCCTCTTTTTTAGGAAAGCCAAGGAGAGTGACCTGACAGCCTGCTGAGGTGTGGCTCAGAGGCCTTGTTTAATTTTACTTTCCCCACTCAGTGATTATTGTCTCTATCCTGTTACTGTATCCACTAGGCAAGGACTTGGAAGAGCGGAGAGAGAAATGGGGGGGGGATAGAGGGAGGGAGAGGGAGAGAGAGACAGGAAGAGAAGAGAGGAATTAGTTCATACTTTATGAACAGTCAGAAAGTCTGCTTATATCCACCTGTGCATGAGTATGTACCTGCCCACATCTCATGGAGCTGGCGTTTTTGTGTTCTTCAGTGACAAGCTCTGATACAGGTGGGCAATGAAATCAAGGAAACTCAGGCTCTGTTGTCTTCCCTCATAAGCGTCAAACCCCAGCCAAAGATAGAATAATGCGGAGACACAGACTCTAGTATTATAGAACCTAGGTTTGAATTTTGTGCCTGCTGCCTGTGTAACTTTGGACAAGCCACTTTATTTCTTTTTTTTCTTTTTTTTTTTTTAAATTGTAGGCAGTTGGTGTTAAGTGACTTGCTCAGGGTCACACAGCTAGTAAGTGTCAAGTGTTTGGTCTGAGGTCACATTTGAACTCAGGTCCTCCTGACTCCAGGGCCGGTGCTCTATCCACTGCACCACCTAGCTGGCTCTGACGTCACTTTATTTCTCAGAGCCTCAATTTCCTTGTCTATAAAATTAAGGGGTTGGATTAGATGACCTCTGAGGTCCTGTTAAGCTCTAAATCTGAATCCCCTTTAAACTCTAAGTCCTATAACTGAATGATTCTAGTTCAATTAAATTCAATTTAGGCCCCAAAACAGACAGACAGACAATGCCCTGACCTTGGTCTTGTGCCTATAAAGAGAAAAATGAAACAAACTTCCCACCTTCAAGGAGTTTATAGTCTATAGAAGCATTCATTTTTTCAGAACAATTACAAAAATCTGAAAAATAAAAACTGATTTTAAAGACACTCAAAATTCTACAGGTAACTTTCCAATGATCTTTCTAAAATTCCCAGGGGTGTGCAGTCAGCACCATGGCCAGCTCACTGTGAGATAAAGTAGATAATGCCCTAATGGATGCCGTATGGGGTCTTGACCCACAGTTTAGAAAGTGCTGAAGGGGTCGAGAAAGTTTAAGAAGCCCTGGTCAAAATGGTGCTGCTGGAAGGAAGAGGCCGTTAGGCCTAAGTCAACATGCGAGAGTATGAAAGGCTTTAGAGATGTTACCTAGGAGATGGTTGAGGTGGGTGTGGAAATCACCCCAAAATGGAAATTGTTTGGAGAGTCAGGTAAAGAGGGTTTCAGAAAGTAGATAGTGGGGTCTCAAGCCCTTATGTCTGGGAGGGCTTTAAGTATTCACAAGGATAGGCAAGTCACATACATAACTTCCTGTAGTCCAGGAATTTATAACCCAGCACCCATGGACTCTCTTGTCTCAAAGGGATTCATATATAGATTTCAAGGGATCCATAAACTCATAGGGGAATATTATTTTCATTAACCTCTAGCCAAAATTTAGCATTTCCTTCAATTATTTAAAAACATTATTCTGAGAAGGAGTTCATGGATTTCACTAGACTGCTAGAGGGGTTAGTGGTATTTAAAAAGTGAAGAATCTCTGCTATTGGTTATGGGCTATTTTGAGCCTGGCCTTGTCCCTGTGTTCTGTCCTCTGTTATTTATCCCTGGCACTGGTGGGGTCCAGACCCTTGTTATTAAACTTTTCTCATATTTAATGCTTGTAGAGATTTTTTTTCTTAATCCTCTTACTGATGCCCCTGCTATTAATAGAATAGCATTTTCCCCTATACCTCTGTCTGCCTTCAATATAGGCAAAGAAACTGAGGCATAAAAGCAAGGATGTAAATTGTGCAGGATTTCTGAGCAAGGTAATGAGAAACTAGAATTAGAACTCTTCTATTCTGTGTTCCAAGACCCTTTGAGCCATTTTATCCTCATAAGGATTTAGCACACAGCTCTGTAATTTAAAGGCAGCCTTTAGCAAGCCGTTGGCAGCTATGCATTTGGGTTTTCCATTAGTAATCAGGAGGACCAGAAAGAATCATTTTTAAGACTCTGACTTCCTCTTCTCCTGATACTCTTTTGACCCTCTGTCTTTTTGGTGCCACCCAAATTATGAACATTGTCCTGATTTTCTTACCCACCTGCACCAGGACTGAATGCCTGAGTACAGAAGGGAGTCTCCAGAGAGGCCACAACCCCATC
Organism: Vombatus ursinus; assembly: GCF_900497805.2. Taxonomy (NCBI): domain Eukaryota; kingdom Metazoa; phylum Chordata; class Mammalia; order Diprotodontia; family Vombatidae; genus Vombatus; species Vombatus ursinus. The sequence goes on from NW_020943070.1 coordinate 8,003,205, forward strand.
TATGGGCCCAATATAATCCAATCCAATTCACTCTATCCTTATTAAGTTCCTAATATGTGCCAGGCTCTATACTGTGTATGCACTGCAGATTCAAGTGAGGTAAAGGATACACAGACATGCCCTCAAGTACTGGACTTCAAGTCAGGAAGACCTGAGTTTGAAATCTGCCTCCATCACATACCAGCTGTGTGACCCTGGGCAAGTCACTTAACCTTTATCAGTCTCAGTTTCCTTATCTGTAAGATAAGAGAACCTATCTCATAGGGTTGTTCAGTGGAAAGGAATGTGGATTTATTTAACACCTACTATATGCCAGGCATTTTACTATAAGATCTTTACAAATATGATCTTATTGAACCTCATAACAACACTGAAAGATGCTATTATAATCCTCATTTTACAGTTGAATAAACTGAGGCAAACAGATTAAGTGACTTGCCCAGGGTCACATAGCTAAAAGAGTCAAATGACATAACGTATGATGGTGCTTTGCAAATTTTGAAGTGCTCTATAGAGTCTAGCTATCATCATCATCACCATCATCATCATCATCATTTTATGACACGTCCACCTAAGCAGGGTATGAAACAAGGTAGAATGTGATGGGGGGAGATTTCCACAAAAGGCAGGTTCTTAAAAATTTCAGGAAGAAAAGAATCCAGCAGCAAACATTTATTAAGTACCTTCTGTATGCCAGGCAAGCAGCTGCAGAGGGTAGTAGATAAAGAGCTGGGCATTGAGTCAGAAAGGCTGGGGGACAGGAATGAAGTCGTGTTTACAGAGGACACAGCACAACATAATGTGCATAGCATCATAGAATTACTGAATCATTGAGCTGAAAAGAACATCAGGAGTCCTTGAGTATTATTGTATAATACTCCTGTTCCAGACAAACTAGCCTTTCTCTGTTCCTCACACAAAGCACTGCATCTCCCGTTTTGGTGCTTTTGCCCAGGCTGTGCTCCATGCATGGAATGCTCTCCCTCCTCACTTCTCCCTCTAAAATACCTTACAGTCCTTCCACTGCCAGATGCTAGTGCTCTATCCCCCATCGAAGTAATTTACATTTACTTTGGACAAAATATTTGTATTCTTTTACCTATACTCGTGGTGTTTGCCCTCTCTCACTAGAGCATAAGCTTCTTAAAGACAGGTGTCATTTCCTTTTTGCCTTTGTATCCACAGCTCCTAACAATCACAAAACATTTACTGAATGTCTGCTATGTGCCACAAGCTATGCTAGATCCGTAGGAGATATTTAATAAATAGCCCAACCTTCAACTACGCATAGATCTCTTGTGAATGCATATCTGACAAGTGGTTACCCAGCCTCTGCCTAGAAACCCCATTGAGTAGATGTTAGTAGGAATATGATGTTTTGTGGGGTGAAGGAATGAATGAAGATCCTTTCCAGCTGAAAAGTCTTGTATTCAAAGATACTGTAAGAAAGTTTCGCTATTCAACTTCATACAGTACCTTCCATCTCTCCCAAGCAAAGGACCGGGAAAAAAAATGTATGTGGAGATTTATACTCACTTGACTCTTTGCTCTTATCCTTTTTGATTAAAAAATACATCAAGACATGAGAAAGATAAAAAAACCATAAAACTTGTTTTACTGCATCGTAAAGGCCCACTGCTTACATTCTCAGTATTAGCTGATACAAGAGGAGTAATTGAAGATGAAAGCATGTTGCTTGTGAGGAATTCTCTTGAGGTGATGGCAAGAGAGAGTACTGGGCTTTGTGATATCATCCAGGGCTTGACTTGGGCTCGCTTTTTTATTTCATTTAATTAGACATTGCTCAAGAGGTACAAATTTAATATGGCAGCATACACCTCGACTCTTGGCATCCGCCAGTCTACTTGTCACTCCTTAATCCCTGTCCTCAAATGGTGTTCAGTGTCTTCAGCAGCAGCCCAGGAAATCTCACACTTGAAAATTATAAGGATGATTGTTCTGTTCTTTCTAGTTATATCCCTACCATCTAGCACTGTGCCTAACACACATTACTCACTGAAGAGACACTTGTTGATTGATTAATGTCACCTGGGTGAGAGTTGTGTTGGAATGAAAAGTAGCATAGTTACTTTCAGGAAAATAGGTACCAGGTGATTAAGTGCTGGCTTCTCTTTTCTCACTGCCCAAGAGAGTCTGTGTGAACTACAAACTATTCTTGTCCTTTTAAGTTCACTCACAATTTCTGTAATTAGCAGTAATGTGAGGTAAGTAAACATGAGGAGGGAAGAGGAAAAAAGAATAGAACCTTGGACTGTGAGTTGGGAAACCTGAATTCAAGTTTAAAATCTGCCAGGTCCTGAGTAAGTGATGTCAGATAGGTCATTTAACCTTTCTGACCCTCAGTTTCCTCATCTAGAAAATGGACAAGTCAAACTAGATGATAGCTAGGGTTTCTTCTACAACTAACATAATATGATTCTAATTTTGATTAATATATTTTTGACCTAGTGTAAGTCCTTTGCCTTTGGTAGCTTCATAATTACTAACAGATACTAACTTCAGATTTCCTGGGATGGTGGGAAAGGGAGACAATAAATCCCCCTTCCACCAAGGAGATATATCCAGAAATGTATACCTTTTGAATTTGGATGCTTCAATTAAATTGACATAGCATATAATAATATTGTGGTGCCAGCTTTCTATTGTTAATAGGGCTGGACCTCCTTTATTCAAAATAGATTCATCTCTTGGAAAAGATAAAGGGGATCTTTACTGGCCTGCAGTTTTCTCATAGAGCTGGAAATGCAGAATCTACAAGGTTTGCTCCCATTCCTCAAAGGAATTCTTTATAAAGAATCTAACCAGAGTGTGAGATATTTAAATGTTATTTGACTAGGACAGATGAACTGACAAAAGCTTTTAAAGCACACAATCAAGTACAAACACACACACTCTTAATCTGTCTCCATTTCCTATTTATTTTTCTTCCTTGAATCTTGCCTGACAGGCAGAAGAGTAAGCAATAGAATATCCCATAGTAGGCACCTGATAAACATTTCATTGAATTTGTCTGGGCCACCTCCATGAATATTGGCTCTGGAGTCACAGCCAATATTGGGCTCAAATTGCATATTCATGAATATCTATCTGGATGTAGGCATGTACATTAACTTCTCTTGGCCTCAGTTTCCTTATCTGTAAAATAGGTTGAACCAGATGACCTCTAAGGTCCCTTCTAACTCTTGATCTATGAAGTTCTTTTTTTCTGATTCTTCCATCATTAATAAATGCAACCTGTTATCTAATTACCAGCACAGAGCTCACATATAGCACTTAATAAACAGAACTTAATAAACGTTTTGTTCATTATTAAGTGATTGTTTATTAAGTAACTGGTTAATTAATTATGCATACAGTGCATCAGAAAGCAGATGATAAGTAATCTCTTTGAGGAGCCAACTCAAAACAGTGGGAGCATTAAATATGTCATTATCATTATCACTATCACCATAAGTATCTTCTTCAGATCACTTATGGAACCTCTGTTATGTATAGGGCACTGTTCAGGTGCTGAGGACATGTTGTCTCTCATAAGGAGGCTTATAAAAAAGTATAGTCATATGAGGTAAACTCTGCTAATAAGTAAAGAAGATAACAGGAGGAGAGGTGATTCTCAAATGGTTGTTGTAATCAGAAAGGCTTTTTTTTTTAAAAAAATTGGGCTTGATCTGAATCTTTAAAGAAGGAGAGGGCTTGAAAAAGTGGCCGTGAGGTAAGAAGAAAACAGGAGGAGCAAAGGCTCAAAGGTGGGAATTTGGATGGCATTCTCTTGCATGTGGGGTAGAGATCAGGTTAGCTGAGATGATGAGTTCTTGTCCCCTTATTACAAGTCTCAGTTCAATAATCATTACTTGGAAGGTGGCTCACAACACTTTGCTTTTACCAGGCTGATAACCTTTCCCTGCAGAGTCTCAATTCTTGAGTCTTGAATAAAGGCTCTCTTGATGGTCTGGTTTAACAGCTCCCCCCTAGATGGTGTTCGACACAGTCACACTGTTAAATAGAATGACCCAATGTTTTCTCACTGGCATTTCCTCCAAGCAATAGTTTTTACTGCTGTTGGGGAGGGCGGTATGATGACATACCTCAGGAGGGGTAAAATGGTGATGAACAGACATTTTTTTGTTAGAGATGAGAATGTGAATACACTAATTATCCATGTTGTATGTGACATTGCTTAATGTTCAATGTCCATGTTAATGATTAGAACCCAGTATGTTTCATCAGTTTGTGGAAATAATCCTCAACACCTATCAGATTCAATCAGATCTTGTGGATTCCATCACTGCAACACATCTCAAATCATTACCCTCCTCACTCTTTCCATTGCCACCACACTATTACAGGTATCCCTTACCACCTCCTAGTACTCTTATAACAACTGCTCTTCCCACTTCCTCTCTCTCCAGCTCCAATCTGTGTTCCATACAGTTTCAAAACAATCATCCTGATGGCACATAGTGTTACAGTCCTAGAATTTCTCTCCTCAGAAATTTCCAAAACTACTGGTCGCTTCCTAAACAATGATCTTGCTCCTCTGGCTGGTCACAATGTTTATAGTATCTTAAACTGAAAGATGGAAAAGACTTGAGAGGCCACATACATTCATTTCACAGATGGTGAAACAGAGGTCCAAGGTGGCTAAATGACTTGCCCAAGGAACTTGAAATCTAAGTTTCCTGAATACAAATTCATTTTGCTTTCCTTTCTGTCATGCTTTCTGCAGTATCAGGACAGAGAATCAAAACAGAATTTTAGTAAGTGCCCTTATTTTATTTTATTGAAGGGTCAGAGAGTGGGTAGAGTGGTTTTGCTGGTATAGAGAATGCCTATTACGGAGGTCAGCACCTTCTCTGCAAATGTATAGTCTCTGAGAGTTGCCTGGGACACTGAGATATTAAGTGACTTACCAAGGGTCACACACCCAGAAGATGTCAGAAGCAAATCTGGAACCCAAGTTTCCCTTATTTGTTATTGACATCATAATCTTTTTTGGGTATTTATACACTGGCAACTAGAGTAGAGAAGAAAATAAAGGCATTGTTCCTCCTGACTTCTTTTTTAAGTTTTTCTTAATTTTTAAAATTTCTTTTTAATTATTGTTTTACTTTCATTGTTATTGATATTATTATTGTTTTTAAAACTTAAATACAAAATAAAAGAAAAAAATGCCATGTCCACAGCAGAACATAAAAGATGATTCAAAATATATGGCAATAAATTTCCATTTCAAGAAAGCCTATGTAATAAATACTGCACATTGTATTGAGAGCTGTCCATCTTTTCTGTGCTTCCTTGTAAGTTTTCTTTTGTTCTCTGCTCTGCACTTCCTAGTAACTTCTAAGTGGTATTGTAGATAAAGTACTGAATTTGGAGTCAAGAAGACCTGAGTTTGAATCCTGCCTCAAATACTTATTAACTGAATGACCCTGGGCAAAACATTTAATCTCTATGAGCCTCAGATATCTCATCAGTCAAATGAGGGGCTTGGACTTGATGACCTCTGAGGTCCCTTCGAACTCTAACTCAATGATCTTCTGATTGGTCGACCTGGAGTTGAAGTGTTACTATAGATTAAAGACCATTGACCTAGAGATAGTGGGTACCTCAGAGGCTATCTTGTCCAATCCCTCATTTTATAGTTGAAGACCCAGAGACCTAGGAAGGTCAAATCACTTGCGCCAAGTTAAAGAAGTGAATGTCATTGGTAGGAGTTGATCCCAGGTCTGGTTCCATTTGGTAAAAAAGTAGATGTCATATCTATGAGGTCTTAGAGTTTCCAAATCTCTTCTACATACATTTTCTTCTTATTTTCCCAATAATTCTGTAAGGTAAGTAGTACAAGTATCATATCTTACAAAGAAGGAAACTCATCAAGGTTAAGTTGCTTATTGATGGTTGCACAGCTTCTTCAGATCGAGGTCTTTTCTGATTCAAATTGATGTCTTTTGTCTGTGCTGTCTGAATATCTTTTTTTATGTTTTTATGGTAATTTTTATTTTTTTTTTGTTTTCAACATTTACTTCCACAAGATTTTGAGTTCCAAATTTTCATCCCATCTTGCCCCTCCCCCCACCCCAAGATGGCATGTATTCTAAGTACCCCTTCCCCTAGTCTGCTTTCCCTGCTATCTCTCCCCCCCCTTTTCTTATCCCCTTCCCCTTCAGTTTTCCTGTAGGGCAGGATGGATTTCTGTATCCCATTTCCTGTATTTCTTATTTCCCAGTTGCATGTGAAAACATTTTTTTAAACATGTGTTTTTAAAACTTTGGATTCTAAATTTTCTCCCTTCCTCTCTCCCCACCCATCCTCATTGATAAAGCAAGCATATGTTATATATGTGCAGTTATGCAAAACACTTCCATAGTAGACATGCTGTGAAAAACTAACTCTATTTCCCTTAATCCTATCCCACCCACCCATTTATTCTATTCTTTCTTTTGACCCTGTCCCTCCTCAGAAGTATTTGCTTCTGATTACTCCCTTTCCCAATCTGCCCTCCTTTCTATTATTCCCCTACTCTCTTGTCCCCTTCCCCCCATATTTTCCTGGAGGGTAAGACAGATTTCCACACCCAATTGAGTGTGTATGTTATTCCCTCCTTAAGTCAAATCCTATGGAATAAGATTCACTCATTCCCTCTCACCTTCCCCATTTCCTCTCCACTGTAAGAGCCTTTTCTTTTCTGTTGTTTTTTTTGTGGGATAATTTACCCCATTCTACCTCTCTCTTTTTCCTTCTCCTAGTATATTCCTCTCTCATCCCTTAATTTTATTCTCCAGATGTGACCCCTTCATTTTCAACTCACCCTGCGCCCTCTATCTATCTATCTATATCTATATATATGTACACATAATTTTTTTCCCCTCCAACTACCCTAATACTGACAAAGGTCTCATGAGTTACAAATATCATCTTTTCATTCAGGAATGTAAACAGTTCAACCTTAATAAGTCTCTTATGATTTTCTCTTTCCTGTTTACCTCTTCATGTTCCACTCGAGTCTTGTATTTGAAAATCAAATTTTGTATTCAACTCTGGTCTTTTCATCAATAAAGCTTGAAAGTCCTCTATTTCACTGAATGACCATTTTTTTCCCTATAGGATTATACTCAGTTTTACTGGGTAGGTGATTCTTGGTTGTAATCCTATCTCCTTTGCTCTCTGGAATATTATATTCCATATTATATATAATATTATATTATATTCCATATAATATTCTGGAATATTAAATTTTCTCCCTTCCTCTTTCCCCACCCATCCTCATTGATAAGGCAAGCAACTAAATATATGTTACATATGTGCAGTTATGCAAAACACTTCCATAGTAGACATGCTGTGAAAAACTAGCTCTATTTCCCTTAATCCTATACCGCCCACCCATTTATTCTATTCTTTCTTTTGACTCTGTCCCTCCTCAGAAGTATTTGCTTCTGATTACTTCCTTTCCCAATCTGCCCTCCTTTCTATCATTCCCCTACTCTCTTGTCCCCTTCCCTACTGCAGTCCCTTAATGTAGAAGCAACTAAATCTTGTGTTATCCTGATCGTGTTTCCACAATACTTGAATTGTTTCTTCCTGGCTGCTTGTAATATTTTCTCCTTTACCTGGGAACTCTGGAATTTGGCTACAATATTCCTAGGAGTTATCCTTTGAGGATCTCTTTCAGGAGGAGATCAGTGGACTCTTTCAATTTCTATTTTGCTCTCTGGTTCTAAAATATCAGGACAATTTTCCTTGATAATTTCTTGAAAGATGATGTCTAGGCTCTTTTTTGATCATGGCTTTCAGATAGTCCAATAATTTTTAAGTTCTCTCTCCTGGATCTATTTTCCAGGTCAGTTGTTTTTCCAATGAGATATTTCACATTGTTTTCTAATTTTTCATTCATTTGGATTTGTTTTACAGTGTCTTGAATTCTCATAAAGTCACTAGCTTCCAATTGCTCTATTCTGATTTTTAAGGAAGTATTTTCTCCAGTAAGCTTTTGGACTTCCTTTTCCATTTGTCCAATTTTGCTTTTTAGGGCATTCCTCTCCTCATTGGCTTTTTGGATCTCTTTAGCCATTTGGGTTAGGCTATTTTTTAAGGTGTTATTTTCTTCAGTATTTTTTTGGGTCTCATTTAGTAAGCTGTTGACTTGTTTTTCATGGTTTTCTTGCATCACTCTCAGTTTTTCCTCTACTTGTCTTACCTGCTTCTCAAAATCCCTTTTGAGCTCTTCCAAGGCCTGGGACTGATTCATATTTTTCTTAGAGACTTTGGATGTAGGAGCTTTGGCTTTGTTGTCTTCTTCTGGTTGTATGTTTTGATCTTCTTTGTCAGCAAAGTAAGATAATATAGTCTGACTCTTTTTGCACTGCTTACTCATGATCCCGGACAATTACTTGAGTTTTAAACTCTTTGTTAAGGTAAAAGTCTGCTTCCAATGTGAAGAGTGTACTGTCCCAAGCTTTGGGGGTTTAACAGCTGTTTTCAGAGATACTTCTAGGGACCTGTAAATTTTCAGTTCTTCCAAGGTGCTATGATAAGGGGCAAGGTGTTTCCTCTCCACCACTACAACAAGCTCCACTGCACCAGCGTTCCTCCTCGTCTTAGGACTGCCCCTAAGAGCTGTGACCCAGATCCAAGCACCGGCAAAGCAAGAGATAGCTGCCTCAGCACTGGGAAAGAGATCCCTGCAATCCCCCTTTGATCAGCCACTGGATTTCCCCTCATTCCAGGGGCCGGAAGCTCAGGAAAAAGCCATGGCCCCGGGCCGCGCTTGAGACTTGTGGCTGAGACCTAGCTCCTCTCTCACCGCAGTCACAGACTTTTCCCACTGATCTTCTAAGTTGTCTTTGGCATTCAGGGGTTGATAAGTCTGGAAACTGCCACAGCTGCCCATGATTCAGCCCTCTAAGGCCTATTCCAGGTTTGCTGCAGCCTGCACGCCCACACCTAACTGCGCTCCTCTCCCCTCCTGGCGTGATAGACCTTTCCAAGCAACCATCTAGGCTGTCTTGGGCTGGAAATTTGTTTCACTCTGTCTTTTTGTGGGTTCTGCTGCTTTAGAATTTATTTAGAGCCTTTTTTTTAGGTATTTGGAGGGCTTTGGGAGAGAGCTCAAGATAGTCACTGCTTTCCCTCCGCCATCTTGACTCTCCCCCCCGTCTGAATATCTTAATTATGGAATTGGGAAGAATGTATTGAGTCTTCTTGGTGTCCACCATTATTAGACACTGTTGACATTCCAAAGGAAGAATCAGACTCAGCGCCTGCCTTTCAGGTCCTTCTCTGCTTAGGGACAGAAGCTACATACAACATATAATGAGAACAATACAATAACATAAAATTAAGGACAGAATTATGTGGTGCAAACTATTTATGCTGCTGAAGTTCCAAGATGTGAGAAAGAAATGTAAGCTGGGTTGGTTGAGGAAGAGTATATAGAAGAGTTGGCCCTTGACTTGGCCTTAGAAGATGGAAAGATTTGGGAAGTTGTTCTAAGGTGAGCCTTTAAAGAAATTGAATGTGAGGAAGATAGTAGCGAATGGTCTCAGTGAAAATGGTGCTTTAGGGAGACTAGTCTGAGAGACATGAAGGATCAAGTAGTGAAGTGACACTGAGGATAAAACCATTAAGGAGACTATTACAACCTGAGCATGAGATGATGAAGTCTGGAACCAGTACCTGTAATATGGGTATTGGAAATAAAAGACAGTTGGGAAATTGGGGCAGAGGGCAAGGGGGAAATGATGAAGTATGTTTGGAAAATGTTAATTTTCAGAAATAGCTATGTAGAAGTATCCAGTAGGAGTTTGGGAAGGAGGCATTCTGTCTCAGATGAGAAGTTAGGTCAAGCAGTGTCTATTGGGTAATTGTCAGAAAGAGGTGATAGGAGCAGATAAGAGTGGATATGTTCTTCAAATGACAGAGTATGGAAGAATGAAATGGGAGGGTCAAGACAAAGGTCCTCCCCCTAAAGATGGAGATTGATTTTTGCTTTGCCCAATTCATAAACTGCTTTTGTTGGGTAGAGTTAACTGTAAACTTCATGACATCTCCCTACTGCAAGCATCATCATATTGTAGAATATACTGCATTCTCTCTATTTTGGGAAGTACATGAATAAGCCAGAGAATATTATGGGTTATGAACTATGTTATATCAGGAATGGTTTAAGACAGAAGTGTCAAACATAGGTCCTTGGGTCACATGCAGTCTGCAACACTCAAGTATGGTCCAAACCAGACTAAAATATAATTGACAAATATTTAATAAAATAAATAAAATTCAATAAAACATATATAATATTAATATGTGGTTTTCTAAGTTAATCCCTGACCCACAGGGATCCTTAGGTATAGTTTTGAGGCCCCCATTTCTCTTTGAATTTGACTACTCTGCTTTAGGGAACTGGGGATGCTTATCCTGAACAAGTGAAGACTTGGGGAAGATGTAATAGTTTTCATCAAGCACTGGAAGACTCATTATTTGGAAGCAGGATTGGTTTTCTTCTACTTGACCCCCACAGGCAGAACAAGGAGCAATTAGTGGGAGTTGTGAAGAAGTAATGCTAGGAGTAATACTAGGAGACACTTTCTGAGCATGAAGTATCGAAAAGTAAGTTGGGCTGTTTCATAAGTTAGAACATTTCCCAATTTATGTAGTCTTCAAACAGAGCCTGAATGACGATCCATTGGGAATGTTATCATGTGGGGATTCTTTTGGAAATGTTGGTTGGAAGAAAGGGCCACAGATTTATCTCACAACTTTCACATTCTGTGATTAGATGATTCTATCAGGGTCTTCGGATGGCCTCCAATTTCGATTCCTTTCAATGAAAATAGTCATTCTCTCAGAGAAAGATTTCTGAAATACCCTTCAATGACATCTAGGAATATATTGAAGGCCTTCCAGATTGCCACTGTTCAATAGAATTATAGAGAGACCTTCCATTTCTGGGAACCAAACCAATGAGTCTATCCAGATGTTGGAACCAATGGGCCATTCTCACCCTGCTACTTTCTGCCCATGTAATGTTGAAATTATCCAGAGAGCAAACTGCAAGTAACGAAGTCTGGGTCACTACCCATCTGTCTCACTAAATGCCACTTGGAATGACGGCCTTTTCATTTGACAATAAAATCAATGAATGAAATATTGCAGGGTTGGAAGAGATTGTGTGCAGAATTCATTATGGAAACTGTGATGTAGCAGAAGGCAGAGATTGTCCCTATTCCACCTTCCTTCCTGTCAACATCCACATGGCTACTTAATGAATATTTCACCTTCTGTTATCCCTTCACCTATTTGTTTTTAACCTTTAACCCTTTCAGCAACACTGAGAAGTCTTCCTGGATTTATTACTCTTTCTCCCCCTCCCCCCTTTACGAACAGGTCAAGAGGTGCTTAACTTTTTTTTTTTTAATTTTCCTTGTTTAGTTTGGGGTTTTTTTGGAATTTTTTTCATTTTTATTTTTTTTGAAGTAAAACCATCCCTTTTCTTCAGCTTACATTCTAATGGGAGAACAAGACTTTATAAATAAGTACATACAAGATACAAATGGTGTAGAAGGAAAACCATTTTAGAAGTTACCATTCTAGAAACATTTTATTGGAATTTTTACCATTTAAAGAAAATCACAGAATTTTAGAACTAGAAGGAATCTCATAGACCTGTTTGTTCCACCACTACCTATATAAGCCTTCTCATTTGAAGACCCATATTGAATGGAAAACTATTGCCCAAAGGAGGCCATTTCACTTTGCGTTAGTTTGAATTATTAGGTGTTTTTTTTTTCCTTTACATAGAGGTGAATATAGCCCATTTGAAGCCCCCTACCCATTATTCCTACTTCTGCCTTCTAGAACCAATATGAAAGTCAGAACTCTTGTTTCATGTGCTAAACTTTCAAATACTCTAAGACAGTAGTAATGGCCCCCTAATTCTTCTCTTCTCCAGGCTAGATATTTCCAGTTCCTTCAACCAAAGCAAATCATAAATGGCTTAATATGCATTTCCTTCACCATCCTGGTTACCCTTGTATGCATCTTCTCCAGGTTGCAAATACCCTTTAAAAAATGTGACATCTGGAATTAAATGTGATGTGTTCTAACTAGGGCAAATACTAGATTGCTACAATTGGACTATTGCCTTCTTTGATATGTATTAAAACTAAATATGTGTGTATACTATTTATACTTTTGTTTATCTTTTGTATATGATAGAAACACTATGACTATTAATAAGCTCAAGGATGACACAACTATTCTGGCTATCAAGTTGTTGTGTTGAGAAAGAAAACAATAGTCCAGTTGTACCAATCTAGGTTTTGCCTCAACTAGACCACATCATGAATATAATATTTAATTCTGGACACCACAGTTTTGGAAGACTATTGACAACTTAGAGAGGATCTATATAAGGTTAACCAGAATGGTGAAGGAAATGGAGATCAAACCAAATGAAGCTTAGTTGAGGGAACTGAAATCACAAATTAGTTTGTATGTGACTATAACCCCCATATTGTATTCCCATGCACTAAATAAAACTTACACTAAATGTTTGAGACTTTTGTGAATATTGGTTGGCTCCTCCGTCAGTAAAATTCAACCTCCATCCCATTTATCTTGAAATATCCTTTCCTTTATATAAAAGATCATCTTAACACTAAGTGGGTAAACAGGAAAGAATGATATGATAATGATGGCAAGCAATGATGACTTATCTAAAACCAGAGTTCTTAACAGAGCAACAAAAAATGGCCAATCCTTCCCTCTTTCTCCTCATTTCACTTCATTCGCTTTCCCCACCTCCTACCTCAGGCCTATCTGTTCTCATCTTAGAAACTTGTTGATCTGGAATTATATCCTCTGCTTCATTAGATGGCTATAAATGGTCCCCTAGTGACCCATCTGGAGGAAATCTGAAGGAAACTTGGATCTTTTCATCTTATATCTGCCTGGGGAGAGGTCACAACGGTTAACTTATGATATGCAAGATAAGCTGCCAGGTTTTGCAAATGACAGCCATTGTATCTGCTTAGTATAATCCTGGGGTACGGAACTTGTAGCCTCAAGACCACATGTGGCCCTTTAGGTCCTCAAGTGTGGTCTTGAGGCTCCTGGTTCCCTACCCCTGGTATAGTCTTATGTTGGTCATAAATGTCACCACACTGGGTCGACAGCCTCATGGAAAGAGAGCAGTCCTAAATCATTACACGATGTTGGCAATCCAATCAAAGGCTGTTTTAGGTCTTACTATTCTAGCATATCAAATTAAAAAAAAGGAAACAAAATGAGCAATGAATATGTTACTCACTAGAAAAGCTTTTAGTTTTTATATGATATTTATGATCATCTTCACTTTCGAAAACAATAAAACACCAATTATAATAAAACTATTATAAAAACCCATTTACATTATTTATTGTTAAATGGCTAAATACAGAATCACAACAGCATCATCAATTATTCCTTCCTCCTCTGTCTGCTCCTGTTGTAATTTTTTAATAAGCATTTATTAAGGTCCTACTATCATACAAGGTACTATACTTATTGTTGAGGGTCATACAGAGATGAACAGTAAAAGTGACACATTTATAGAGAGCTTAAAGGTTTGCAAAGTGGTCGAGGTACGGTAACATAAGTATTGCTAGCTCCATTTTGCAAATAAGAACTCATATGCTCATTGATCTAGAACCAGAAGGGACACTAGAAGCAATCTAGTCAATGCTTAGCACAACACCTAGTGCATAGTAGGTGTTTATTGACTGACTGACTAGCCCCCTCATTTTAAAGATGAGGAAAGGAAAGCCTAAAAAGGTTAAGTGACTTGCCTCTACTTCACAGAGAAAATGAATGGCAGAATCTGAATTTGAACTCAGGTCCAGTAATTTGAAGTTTACCATTCTTCCACCATCCCACAAGCTAAGTCCCAAGGAGATAAAATGACTTACTTCAGGAAGAAGGTAACATGTTTAATATGTGTTAGAGCTAGAAACCAGATTTGAGATCTCTTAAGCCACAGGCCATTGCTATTGCCGTGATTGCTGACACTGAATGCAACATGATCATTGCCCTCATTATATTTGTGTCAACAAGCAAAAGGGATGATCTAAACACAAATTAGCTAGATCATCAAGTAGAATGTAAAAAGTGAATAAGATAGCTTCTCTCATGGTGCTCTGTGAGCTCAGAGGAGGGGATGGGAACTTCCAACTAGAATATCATGGAAGACTCCCTAGAAGATGTAGTCTTTGGTCTGAATTTTTAGGGATAGGTAGGTTTTCTTCCTTTTTAGTTTTCACTAATTCTATTTTTGGTATCTCTTTCCCCCGCTTCCAAGACTGTATCCTGGACCCACTTGTCTTTTCTCACTAAATCATCTCCCTTGATGACTATTTTGGTAATTGTATTTCAATATAATTGGTTTCCTTTGTGTATTTGATTTAATTCATTTAAAAGCATGGTATTACCAAAGGGATCCTAGGCTTCATCAGACTGCCAGAAAGGTTATTTGCAACACAAAAAAATGTGAAGCTCCCATGATATAGAGGAATATTCAAAGTGGATAAAAATTGGGAAAGGGTCAGCTTGTGTTGAAAGATAATGATTGGTCCACTATGGCTGAAACATTGAATAGGGGAACATATTTGGACAGAAAAAGGTTCTGAAAAGCTTGAGCCTCAATCTCCTGGCCTCAATCCAGAGCACCTGGTCTGCTGGTGGCCTCTGCTCCCCATTGTTTGATGAACTGGTTTCCCTAAAATTAGCATGTAGCTTCTGGATAGCAGAATGAATTTCTCTTGCTCACAGCTGTCTCCCCTAGTGAACAGACTTTTTGAAATGATTCATAAAGAAGAGACTGCACCTAGAGTTCTCAGGTCCCTGTAGGTCAGAAATTGTATAAGTAGCATAGAATTAGAATCCCTTGGGGTCTGAAAGGTTCCATTTATAAACAAAAAAAAAATAAGGCTCTACCCTTTCTGAGATGTCTTTCATGCTCTGACACTTCAACAGGAAGTTAATTGAAATGGAAAAGATCAAGTGCAAGATAGTCCCAAAACAAAATGACTTTCTAAGACATCTTGTATTATTTGGCACTTTCATTATGCAGGAATTTAGAGGGTATGAGCAAGCCAGACTCTTTGCAATGCTGAGATGCTGAGCTTGCTATTAGCATGGTGACAAGTCTCAAAGGCACTTTTTTTTTGGCAGAAGATAAAAGAACCTGTAAGTATGAGAGATGATGTGGTTGGATAGAGGTGATATACCTCAACTCTGCTGGAGTGGGACATCTTGGCACAATGGCTCTAGTGTTTGTGCCCATGGATTAAACAATGTGACTCTAGGCAAGTCACTTAACCCTGTTCGCCTTCGTTCCTCATCTGTAAAATGAGCTGGAGAAGGCAGTGGAAACCACTTCAATATCTTTGCCATGAAAACCCCAAATGGGGTCACAAAGAGTTGGACATGACTAAAATGATTGAACAGCAACAAAAATTAAACAACTAAAGGTTCTTTGTTAGCCATAGAATCATAAAATATCCATATGTTATACAACCAAAGGTTAGCTATTAGTTGTAGAATCATAAAATTTTAGATGTTGACCCTATAGGTCATCTTGCCCAACCTCCATTTTTCATAAATGAGAAAACAAAGCAAACTAAGGCCTATAGTAGGGAGAGGTTTTCCAGTAATCACACCGTCCTCTAGTGGTATGTTTTTATTGATAGTGTTCTGTTATGTCCAACTCTGTTTTTCTTAGCAAAGATATATATTGGTGTGGTTTGTATTTCCTCCTCCAGTTCATTTTACAGATGAGTAAACTAAGGCAAACAGGATTTAGTGACTTGCCCAGGGTCACACAGCTAGTAAGTGTCTGAGGCCAGATTTGAACTTAGGTCTTCCTGACTCCAGGCCCAGCGCCCTATCTATTGAACCACCTACCTGTCTCTTAGTCACCTAGCTGCGTCTAGTGGTATAGCTAAGGCTAAACCCAGGTCTCTTAGCTATCCGTTCAGGTTTCTTGCCACTCCAGAAACTATTTATGAATAAATGATGATAGTGATTCTGGGAGAGGCAACAGTGATGATGAAGAGACCTCCCATTTATAGAGAGTTTTAAGAAATACAAAGCATTTTAATACATTATTTCATTTGCTTCTCAAAGCAAACCTGTAAGCTATAGGCTATTATTATAAATGTTGATTTATAAATGAAGAAATTGAGTCCCAGAGTGGTTAAATGAAATGTACAGGGACACACAGTAATCAGCAGTGGGATCTGAACCTGAGTTTTCGATTTTCAAATGCTGAGCTCTGTCCATTGCATTATGCTACCCCTCTAAGTGTTTCTCACTTCCTCTAGGAAAGACATATAATTGATTTCATTCATCAGAAGTTCTGATGCGGTAGAAAACATTTGTAGTCCATTGGAAAGTAGTTTATAAGTTCACAAGACATCTTGGGTTATTTTGTGTTTTCATTATGTGGGAATTTAGTAGGTATAAGCAAACCCAACTCTTAGTAAGAAAAGCATGAATTGTCTAAAGAGAATGATATGGCCACACAGGCAACTCACCAAGCAATTTCAGTCTTTAAATGACATACAGAAGATGAAAGAATGAGAAGATGCAAAGGAGAAACAAGTTCTTTTGTAGTTTAGGGACTGCTAAACATTAGGAGACATTTGGAAAGCTAAGAAGGGGGACTTAGCTATATGGAGGTGGGGAAGGAAAATCGAAGAAGGAATAGGGCCACTGCTCAAGGTGGATGAGGCAATGATAATAAATGAAGAAAATAAAGGAGAATTAACCAAACATACTTTACTTCAAGAGGAATGATCTTTGGAGTGGAAAGTATAGGACAAAAAAATGAAAAAGAATTCAAGATAAGCACAAAAGCAGCAAAAGAGAATCCAACTGTTCTTCCTTCCTGTCTAGATTTGGGGTATGCACATGTTCTAGAGTACCTTCTAAATTTAACATTCTTTTGACCATAGAGTATTTATTTCTGAATGGTCTAGGAGAATTCAGCCAGGACCAGGAGTTGAAGGTGAAGACCAGAAGTGTAAACAAACCTAAATAAAGAGGGCAGGGCAGGGTGGCTCAGTCTCAATAATGTAGAGGGACTTGTGAAGCAGTCCTAGTTGAGGGAAGTCTGTAGAACTCATTTATTTATCAGGACTCATAGGTACTAGTAGTAGCAGTAGCAGTACCAGCAGCAGCAGAAAGTAGTAGTAATTTTTATTACTGATATTATTAATTATAATAATAACTGCTGTTACCATTGCACCCATAGATTGTACTTTTGTAATGCTTCATTCCTAAAATGTCAGAATTGTTGAAACAGTAGTAATGGGAAAGGGAAAAAGTCTTTGAATTGTATGGCATGAACTGAAAGTTGAAAGAAGAGGAATAGTGTCCTGAAAGTGTGTTTTGCTCACTTTAAACTAAATATTTGCAAAGTTTTTGTCTCAAAGGAAATGTCTTTCTTATCCATTCTTCCATCCAGCCAACAGGATGGCCAGCTTCCTCCACTCAGAACTTCTAAATGTGACTCAGGCATATCCATTCACAGCTAGAAACTTGCCAACCTATTCATTTCTCTTGGCAGTATAAAGCCCTGCCAAGGGGACAAATGTCATCACAGTTAAGCTTCCGCCTGCCACTTTTACTAAACTGATGACCTTTTCCATTTGGAACCAGTGACAACAGCCTCTTACCCACTGTGACTCACCTGGGGTGTATTCATGCCATCCTGACATTAAAACCTTTGCCAGAAGAATTCCAGACTGTAGCCCTGCAGTTTACCTGTGGCAATAGATATGTGCCCCCCCCCTTTTCTCCTTATCTCTTCACCTTCTTATTCCTCTTCCTCTGCTCCTTTTCTTCTCATTCCCTTCTTCTTTTGCTCTCCCCCTACTTTCCCTTCCTTGGTTTCCTTTTCCCCATTTTCCCTTAAGGCCTCACACTTTTTTCCTTCCTCCTCTTTCCCATCTTCACATTCCTTGTTTCCCCATTATATTCTTCTCCATCCCCTTCTTCTTGCACTCCTTCCTTCTCTTCCTCTTTTCCTCTCCCCTTTGTCCTCTCTCCTTTCTCTTCTCTACATTTTCCCACCACCCTTTTCCTCCCCCTCTTCAGGCTCTCTCCATCTTATTTTCCCCTACACTCTGCTGCTTTCCTCTTTCTCTTCCTATCCCCTTTCCTATTATGTCTCATCCCATCTCATTTCTGAAAGGATAGAGAAATTTGGAATCACTCTGAAGCCTAGATCTAACACTTCCAACCTACATGGTAATGGACCATTAACATCTCTTACCCCCCACCACCCTCCCACCCCTGTTCCAGTTTCTTCTTTTATAAAACTAAAACAACTACCTACCACTTAGAATTTCAGGAAGAAAGGACTAAGTAAGTGTAAAAGACTAAGTTATTATGAGCTGCTATTATCCCTCTGATCGATTGAAAGCAATAGAGAGGAAAGGAAATATGAAGAACCCCTTTTTAGTAGGAGCCTCCTACAAGACTGTTCCAGATTGTCCTAAAGTTTGCTCTATTCAGATAAGAGATTTCCACATATTCTTTCCTTCTCTTTGGATTATAGGATCCTAGATTGAGAGTTTGGAGGGCTCTCAGAGGCCATCTAACCCAATCCCCTCATTTTACAGGTGAGAAAACTGAGGTCTGGCACACAGATTCTAAGTGACAGAGGCAGAATTTAACCATATATCTTTGGAGTCCAAATCAAACACTCTAAATTGAACAACACCTCCAAAGTGTCTTTAATATTAATGTTCATTTGCATTGCTAATTTACCTCCCTCCTCTCAAATGAATACAAATTGAAGGGCCCTAATCAGTTTGTCCAATAACTGGTGTGAGAAGTCAGCCCCAACTCCAGACTTTTTCTTTGCTCTATGAAATACTATTGACTTTCTAAGCTTCTCAGAAGATAAAGAAGGTTCCTGGGTTTAGAGCTAGGGGGGACTTTGGAAATTATCTGACCCAATTTGCTCTTTTTACATTGGGAAAAATGAGTTCTAGAGAGAAGACATGACTTCCCAAGGTCATGTAGGTTCCAGCACCTGGCACAGTGTATGGCACATAGCAGCTGCTTAATAATTGTTTAGTGACTAAATGGCAGAATTGGAATTCCAACCCAGGATCCTTTGACTCCAGAACCAGCACTTTTTGTAACATATCACATTCATCTTCCCAGCTCCTGCAGAAGGCAATGTTTCTTATAAGGAAGAAAAAAAAACATGGGCATAGCTTATAACATAGAATAATAGTTAATATTTAACCTTTAGGGCTTTACATTTATTATTAATTTATTATTATTATTATTATTATTATTATTATTATTATTATTATATTATTATTTAGTCCTTGCAACAATTCTGAGAGGTAGGTACTGTTATCATCTCTTTTCTTGCAGATTAGAAAACTAAGCTTGAGAAGGGTTGAATGATTTACCCAGAATCACCCAGATACTGAATGTCTGAGGCAGGATTTGAATTTAAGTTTTTCTGAGCCCAAGTCCAATAACCCTATCCACTACACCACCTAGCTATCCCTATCTTGAGCCTATATCATACCTTTTGTCCATAACACTCGAGTCTCCCAATTGCAATTGCATCCGCCATCTTTGAAAGGTAAGCAACTTCTACATGATCCCATTTTTACAGCAGAAAAGCCTTAGAGACAAATTAAATAACTTCCTAGGATTATATTATTAACTCAGGAGCCTGGAATTTTATTCTAGGTCAACAGTTCAGTAAAGTCAGGAATATAAAAGGTGAACTTTGGGGCTGTAGCACTATATAATAGGAAAAAAAACTCTTAATTTAGAATCAGAGGACCTAGGATCAAAGTTAAATTATCATCTGCCAAGTGGGGTGGGAGGGCTTAGAACAGATGATCTCTAAGGCCCTTCCCAGCTCTAAATTCTATGATCTCGTGCTCCTCGATGAACATTCTTTCCACATCTACAATTGTTTTGCAGAGAGGTGACTAAGTCCAATGGGAAGAGAATTGGACTTGATGTAAGGGATGATAAGATCATAAATTTAGGAAATGGAGGAATCATGGTGGCCATTTGGGCCAAACTTTTCTTTTAACTTGTGAGGAAAATGAAACCTGGAGAGGATCATAGTATCACAGATTTAGCTCTGTACAGGATTACAGAGGCAGTCCAAACCCCTTACATTACAAAGGAGGAAACTGAAGCTTAAAGAGATGATGCGAAGTGTACAAGCTTCCCTAGCTATGAAATAAACAAGAGCTCAAACTCAGACTCAAGTCATATAACACAAACAACACATTGGATTTGGATTCAAGGACCTGGGTTCAAATCCCAGCTATTCTACTAATGAGAGGCAGTATGGAAGAGTGAATAGTGTTACACTTTGTGTCATAAATACTTGGGATCAAATTCTTTGTTACATATTAGCTGTGTAAATCACTGAACTCTCTGAATCTCAAATTCTTTCTTTGTGTGTGAAACAGGCACGTTAATGATTATACTAACAGCCTTACAAGGCTGCTGAAAGCATCCTGTAAGAGAAGATATGAGAATGGGATGGGAATTTTGTAAACTATAAGGCAGTCTGTACACATGACTTCTTCTTATTCATTTTGAGCTCCAAGTTCCACACGCTCACATCTTTGTCTCCACCCCTTTGGGGTGCTTGCCAGAGATGTTCTACAAATTTTAGAGTCACCCCATCCACTTAGAATGCATTGGAGTGGCTGTTAGAGTTATTAAAAGGGAAAGGGCCTTTTCATAGTTATTGTAGCTGATTTAACATCATGCCAAGAGAAAGACCATTAGGTAAGTATTATAGGTGTGTTGTCCTTGAGAGAGGACTGTTTGAAGGAGGCATTCAGTCAGCTAGTTATGTGGAGAATTGAGCTGGCTAGCTCGGTTTTGCCTTCACTCATCCTGCATAACATGCTCTGGGGATGCATGTTGAATTAATGACGAGAAGGTATTTGAAGCATTAATGCAGAAAGAGGAGGGAATGTTTGGTGTTCATATTTGTGAGAGTTTGGCCAACTCTTAACTATCTGCAATAGTGAGAAGCTGGAGCTGATAGCAGAATGATAACTAGGGATTTTTTTGAGCCCTGGGTACTGAGGGGCCAAATCAGGTTAAGTCAACAAGCATTTATTAAACCTTGGAGACAGAACCAGTGCTGGAGACACCAAAAAAGCACAAGACAGTCCCTGCTCTCAAGGAATTCACATCTAATGGGGGACACAAGAAGTAAACCACTATGTACAAACAAGATACATACAGGACAAATTAGAGACTTTCAGTAGAGGGAAGACAGCAGCATGAAAGGAGAGAGGGAAAGCCTTCTCCTAGAAAGTAGGATTTTAGCTTGGACTTAAAGGAAGCCAGGAAAGTCAGAAAGTCAAGATGAAGAGGAAGAGAATTCTGTTCATGGGGAATATTCCTGGAGTTAAGAGATGTAGCATCTTGTTCAAAGAGCAACCAGGAAGCCAGTGTCACTGTATCACAGAGTGACATATAAGAAGACTGAAAAGGTAGGTTAGGGCTAAGTTATAAAGGCCTGTGAATGCTAAATAGAGGATACCATGGTTGATCCTGGAGGTGATATGGAGCCATCGGAGTTTATTGAATGGGGATTGTCATGGTCAGACCTGAACTTTAGGAAAATCAGTTTGATAGTTGAGTGGATGATAGACTGGAGTGGGGAGAGATTTGAGACAGGAAAACCAATCAGAAGGCTGTTGCAATAATTCAGCATAAGATTATGAGAGCCTGCAACAGGGTGAGGGCAGTGTCAGAGGAGAATCTGAAATATTATGAAGATCAGATCAACAATACTTGGCAACAAATTGCATATGAGATTATGTGCTAGAGTGAGAATTAGAGGATGACATGTAATTGACAGCCTGAGTGACTGGAAGGATGGTGGGATCTTCCATGATAATAGAAATAGGAAGAGGCAAGGAGAAATATAATGAGTTCAGTTTTGGACATGTTGAACTTAAAGGGTATATGAGATATCAGGGTTGAAATGCCTAAGAGGCAGCTGAGATGGAAATCTAAAGGTTAGGAGAAAGGTTAGAGCTGGATAAGGAGATCTAAGAATCCTCAGTTTAGAGATGATAAGTGAATCTACAGGAGCTAATGAGGTCACCTATGGAAATAGTGTAGTGAGAGAAGAGAACATTGGGTGATACCCACCATCAGCAAACATGACCTGACTGGGCATCTATGAATGAAGACTGAGAAGGGGCAGTCCAAAAGGTAGGAAGAGAGCCAGGAGAGAGACAGAGACAGACAAACAGACAGACAGTGGAAAACCTAGAGAAAAGAGAGTATCAAGGAAAACATTATGATGGGCCAGGTCAAAGGCTTCAGAAAGATCAAGAAGAATGAGAATTGAGAAAAGTCCATTCGATTTAGCAATTAAGAGATGACTAACTTTGGAGGGAGCAGTTTGAGTTCATGGGTAAGACAGGAAGCCATCCTATAAAGGAAAGGAAGTGGCATCATCTCAGTGAAATGAAAGCTAACCACTGTGTCCACTCGGGGAAAGGTGCCCTGTACATTTTGGCTCCCTGTGGCTAAGTTCAGTTTTTCCTTCCCTTGTTACATTTCTGGTTTGCAAAATTCAGAGGATCATAGACTAAAAGCTGGAAAAGCTCTCAAAGGTCATCTAATTCCATCTCTTCTCATGAAGATGTAACAAATAAACTCCATTGATGGTCATTTGTTGTTGTTATTCAGTTGTTTATCAGTCTTGTCTGATTTTTCAGTGATCCCATTTGGGATTTTCTTGGCATAGATACCAGAGTGGTTTTCCATTTCCTTCTCTAGCTCATTTGACAGATGAGGAAATTGAGACAAACAGGGTGAAGTGGCTTGCCCAAGGTCACACAGCTAGTAACTGCCTGAGGCTGGATTTGAACTCAGGTCTTCCTGACTCTAGACCTGGTACTCTGTCTACTGTGCCACCAAGTTGCCCAGCTGTAGGGGATAGCCAGTCATGGAGATGGGAAATGGATTGTCATGAGTGAGAAACAGAGAAGAGGTCAGTTAGGCTGGATTGGTATAGGGCTTACCAATCCAAAGTTGTTTATTGTTTGATCCTAGAAGCAATAGGAAACCACCCGGGTTGCTCAAGTAGAGCAGCGATTGAATTCATTCTTAAGGAAAATCACTTTGACCACAGTGGAGGGGATGGACTGGACCTGGGAGCTGTTTGAGGCAGTGAGATCAGTTAGGAGGCTTGTCTTCCTTCTCAGAAGATGATCACTTGCACTTGGAACTCCTTCATTATGCTGTGGTTGTCATGACAGTGGGACCAGGTTATATGGAACACCAGCGAATGCCACAGGGAATTTTGTTTATGCCTAATTCAGCTAAGGAGAATCACTTATCACC
Source organism: Vombatus ursinus (assembly GCF_900497805.2). Classification (NCBI taxonomy): domain Eukaryota; kingdom Metazoa; phylum Chordata; class Mammalia; order Diprotodontia; family Vombatidae; genus Vombatus; species Vombatus ursinus. The sequence continues at coordinate 8,026,638 of NW_020943070.1, forward strand.
TCATTTATCAGTGTCAGTGACTCTCCTAGAATCTTGAAATCAGTCTTAGTTGTCTCTATAGACACAGCCTCATGTGGCAGAAAAAAAAAATGTGTCTTAGGAAACCAGGAGGTTAAGGCTTTAGTGCAAGGTTTAGCATGCCTGAGGTCACAGAGAGAAACAAAGATGATATTAGCATTGCTCTGACTCAGTTTACCCACCTGCAATATCACGCTGCATGATTTGTCCATCACCATCAGGGAGTTAACTCTTCCGTAAATGTGGTTGTACCAGATAAACCAAAGTCTAAATCTTCAAGTGTAAAAAAATTTAGGACACAAATTTCAACTCTCAAAACTTTTTTTTTAAATGTCAACTAGGTACAATGAAAATATTTGAAAACACCAAACTTGTCTGACTTCTTAGGATTATAGGATCATAGATTTAGAGCTGGAAGGAACGTTAGAGATTTGTGTTCCCAAACCCCTGATTTTACAGGTGAGGGGAATGAGGCATAAAGACATTAACATCTGATACATAAATCTCTGGCCTTGTGGAACTTTCTATGTATGTGGGATAAATGATACATGCATAAAGAACTACAATTTTTAAAAAAATAGATAACATATTCCCGAGAGAAGGGTATGCCACATGCTACATTAGGTCTATGAAGGGAAAGGTTATTGTTTGTTTGTTTTTTGGGGGCTAGGCAATGGGGTTAAGTGACTTGCCCAGGGTCACACAGCTAGTAAGTGTTGTATGTCTGAGGCTGGATTTGAACTCAGGTCCTCCTGAATCCAGGGCTGGTGCTCTATCCACTGCGACACCTAGCTGCCCCTGGGAAAGGTTATTGTTACCTGGAAGGCTCAAAGGATAGTCAAGGGTGGTGCTTCTCATCCTGCTCCCCTCCCTCCTATTCCATTCAAATTAAGACTCTACATCTAGAACTTTAACCGTAGATAATGGATAATGGCCTGGAGTTTGGAATAACTTCTTTGGAACACAGAGTCTCAGCTCATAAGGATATTTAGATTGCTAAAAGACTCCAACCTCAGGACATGTGGGAGATTGCCATTGTTTTCCTTTGCCCTGACCAAGAAGACATAGGGAACATCAAAGACAGTAACCACTATAGAAATACCCTGCCCACTTCATGGTGCTGTTGAGGAGGAAGAGGAGGCGGTGGCAGGGGATCCATGTTGTGGAGGGAATAGAGAGTTGGCCTCCGAGTCAGAAAGATGAGATTTCAAATCCCACTTCTGACTCATATTGGCTGTATGACCCTGGGCAAGTCACAGTGCTCTACATAGCTCTCAACGCCTGCAAAATAACTACAGTTCTGTTTTGAAGGAGGTAAATTCCTTCCTAGGAGTTCCTTATGCTAAAGAAATGACAAATCTAGACTAATTGCTGTGATTATTATTGTTGTTACTATTATTGATAATTAGGTAAATAATACAAGGTTATATTTATATGGTACTTTAAGATTTATTAAACACTTTCTTTATAATAATTCTAAAGGGGTAGGTTGTGGAAATATTATGATGCCATTTTGCAAACAAGGAAACTTAGGTTATGAGAGGTTAAATAATGTATCTAGGGTCACATGCTTGAAAATTGGGTATACAGAGGAGGAGGCAATTAGGTGGCACAATGGATAAGAGTGCCGGATCTGGAGAGGGGAAGACTCAAGTTCAAATCTGTCCTCAGATACTTACTAGCTGTGTGACCTTGGACGAGTCATGTAACCCTGTTTGCTTCAGTTTCCTCATCTTTAAAATGAACTAGAGGAGGAAATGGCAATCCAACTCCAGTATCTTTACCAAGAAAACCCAAAAATGGAGTCACAAAGAATCAGACACAACTGAAATAACTGAAAAACAACAAAAATACAAGGAAGGGGACGATTGAAGTCGGGTCTTCAAATACAATGGTTCCTATAAATTCAAAAGTAATCTGCAGCTTCTCTTAGTAAGAAAGCTATTCTAGAAATCCAAAGTATTCTTATTAGAGAACAGAAGAGTTCTTCATTAATATCTGTGAGCAGAATGCCTGAATGATGTAAACAAAGGGTGTTTTGAAAATAAAACTTAAAAAAATCAAGCAATCCAGATGGGTTAAATTGCTACTTGACTCCAGGCCGGTATTATTTCCCTGATCTAATAGCCTCCGCCTGAGAAGGGCTGTCTGCTGTAAAGTGACTGGGGAGTCTGCAGTGATAAAAGCCAGCTTGGAAAGAAGCCCAAGAGTCTTGCATTCCTCTGTAGATTTTCCTCTTTCTTTAGACCAAAGATCATGAAGGGAAGAAGAAAGAAATCATTATTTGAAACTGAGGCAAGAGTTTGAAAGTCATAAATTAAGTTAATGCGGACTCACTCGAGGCTGGCTAGAAGAAAACTTGCTCTTGGTACTTGGCAGATGGAAACATTAACAGGAAGTTTATTGGATTTGTAGATTTTTTTCCCTGAGTTTCAGCCCCTTCCCTTTCTTTCCTACTTAAATGATTGTTAGAACATCATACCCATTGGGGTACTACATTTAGGGCTCCCTCAAGGACTCCCCTTAGCATTTCAGAATAAGTTCTGTAACAGAAATGCAGCTGAATCTAGCTCAGAAAAGCTATCTCTTCACCAGCTCAGCCCTGACTAGATGGTACACACAATACCACTGTAGAAACCAGTTCTCTAGACTACCAGGCTAGGAGGCTCTGTAAATTGAGTCATTACATACATATTAGGAACAATACATAAAAAAAAACCTTTGTAAATTCAAAAAGCTAAGGATGAAAAGCCATCAGATTAGGGGTAGGGTTGCATCCTTCAAATTGGGGAAAAGGCAGTCAATGGGATAGTCACACTGGCAAGTGGAAGGTATATGTGATCTTTTTTTGTTTCTTCCGTCCTTGGCAGAAAACAGATACAGAAGTCCTGAGAGTTCAGGGACCCAAAGAAGACGACCTTTTTGAAGATGAATAGAAAGTATTCCCAGACAAGCCTCTGCTTCCATCTGAAAAGAAAGACGAGGGCAGAACCTTGAACTCCATGTGAGACCCCAGTTGAATTGTACAAAATCCTGAGAGATTCATTAATAAGATGAAAGCAGAGGAGCTAGGGGGAATGTCAAGGTCACCTATTTACTTAAGGCAGTTGGGAGCCATATATAGGTGGAGGGCAAGGGGAAGCAAAGCTGGTCAGAGGTCCTAGAGCCGAGGGCAAGTCACAGGGAAGCTAAAGAGGGTTTATGGTAAGTCAGAAAAAACGTGTTCTCTTTAAATCTGAAGATTGAATTAGATTATGCAGTGATTGATAACCCTTGAAGATAAGTAAGGTTTTAGAATGTGCCTGTTTGGTCAGTTTTTCAGTCATGTCCACTTATTTGTCATTCCATTTAGGGTTTTCATGGCAAAGACACCAGAGTGTTTGCCTTTTCCTTCTCCAGCTCATTTTACAAATGAGGAAACTGAGGCAAACAGATTTAAGTGACTTACCCAGGGTCACACAGCTACTAAGTGTCTGAAGCCAGATTTGGACTCAGGAAAATCAGTCTTCCTGACTCCAGGCCTGGCACTCTATACACTGTGCCACCTACCTACCTGGCCTAGTACTCCATTACATCTGCTTTTATATCCTATACAAATATGGTTTTCTTTAATACTTATGTTTTGCGTTTCTTTGATAGAAAGGGAGAAAATAGCACAAGTAGATGGAAATGGAAAGTATTAACTTTGACTCTGTTAACTAAGCCTAGCAGAAACCTGGATCCTTAAGTATAGGATAAAAGAAAGAGCTCTTGATTGTAATAGAAAAAGGATCTGGGGCCAAATGCTAGCTCTGTTATTCATTCCCTCTGTGGCTTTGGGCAATCTTCACTAATTTAAGCCATATTTACTAAGTGACTACTGTGTGCTTGGTCCTGGGGCATATATAAAGACAAAACTGATTTAAGAAAAAAAACAGGTCCTTGAGGTCCTGCCCTCAAGAAGCTTACAGTCTACTGGTGGGATATAACGTGTGAACAAATGAGCATATGCACAGAAATCTGAGGATAAAGAAAACACTGAAAATGAGTAAGATTATAAATGGTGGACCACAAGCCTAAGCTTAGAGGAAGCTAGAGAATCTAAGAGGTGGGGCATGAGGAAGGAGAGCGTTCAAGGCATGGCAACACTGCAAAGACATGGTGGTGCACGATGGAATGCAGAACTCAGGAAAATGCAAACATACCCACTGTACTTAAACACAGATTGCAGGAAGGGGAACATTATGAAATAATGTTAAAAGGTGGCCTGGAGCTATATCATGAAGAGTTTAAATGCTAGATGGAGGATTTTGTATTTTATTCTATTTTTGTTGTTCATCCTTCATACTCAAAGAGGATCAATGACATCACAATGTTTGGGTCAAAGTACAGTGTGTCCAACTATGGCTGATCAGACCAGTAAGAGCTTAGAAGACTCTGCCACAGCTCAGGCACAAATAGTCCATGTGAACATTTGGGATGGAGATGGCTCTAGATTTAATTTGTTGTTTCCTTTGTGCTATTGAATTCTGCTTTGCTCCTAGAGCATGATGCTTTCTTTGATGAAAGCATGCCATGCTGGACAGTCCTGATGCCATGCTGGGTGGTCCTTTGCCAATGGTCTCCCATGTCTCACAGTTGATACTAAGATTCTTCAGAGAGACCTCGAGCGTGTCCTCATACCACTTATTCTGACCTCCATGAGAGTGCTTGCCTTTTGTGAGTTCCCCATAAAATAGTCTTTTAGGCAAACGTATGTTTGACATTTGGAACAATGTGGCTAGCCCATCGGAGCAGTTCTTTCTGCGGTGGAGTTTGAATTCTTGGTATTTCAGTCCCAGAGAGGACCTCAGTGTATTTTCTCCTAGAAGCATTAGGAGGCCACTGAAGTTTCTGGAGGAAAGGATTGACATAGATTTGGTTTCTAGGAAGATCATTTTGGTAACTGTGTAGAGGGTAGATTAGAGAGGGGGGTCTGGAAGCTCACAGTTCAATTAGGAGGTAGTCAGAGTACTTAAGACAAAAAACTGAAGCTCAAGTTTTGAGGTGCTATGTGACTCGGTTGATAGAAGACTGGACCTGGAGTCAGGAAGACAGACTTAATTTCAAATCTAGCCTCAAACACTTACTAACTGTATGACCCTGGGTAAGTCACTTAACCCTCTTTGCCTCAGTTTCCTCAACTGTAAAATGAGAGTAATAACAACACCTCCCTCCCAAGACTGTAGTAAGGATAAAATGAGGTCATATTTTTAAAGTACTTTGCAACTTTAAAGTGTTATGTAAATGTTAGATCATGTTATCATCATCATCATCATTAAAATGGAATGGGATGGGATATGCAAGCTAATTGATAAGTCCCTTCCCAGGATTCCTAGGATTACAAGGTGATGGCCCAGGCACCACTGTCAATTTAGAGGTTGCTACCTTTATTACATACATACATGGCGCCTAAGAGTCAATAACAGCCTCTAGGGTGCTGGCTTTATAAAGTCAGGTCGATAAATCTGTGAGAATCACAATGATACAGTGCTTGGGTGGCATCCACAAAAGAAGTGATAATAATGTTCAGATAAGGTTAGAAAAAACACAGTTTAAAAGCCCAACCCATGGACTAGGTTGTAGTTGGCTATATTATGGGGGGTAGGGGAGAAAGTAGAACGGGAGGTTAGAAATATGTATGGGAGAAAGAACATCCATAAAAATACTGCTTTTGCATCCTCTAAGGATTGTTTGAATTCCCTCCTACCATTTCTTCTTCCCAGATATTTGTTGGGACCAACACTCACACCCACACCCATTCCAGGAATGGATATTCTTTTGCAAAAGTTAGTAAATGGCAAAGTAACATTGTTCTGTTTTCTTCATTATAATGCTAACTGGCAATCATAGCCAATATTCCTCTAAGTATTGGATGGTCTTTGAAGTCCTTTAACCTCTAGTATATTATTCAGTTTCCTTTTTACAAATGAGGAGAGTGAGGCTCAGAGAGGTAGTGATTTGCCCAATGTCATATGGAAAGAAAAATGAATAACCAGATCTCTTACCTAGGTATTTTATCCCTATGTATAACATTCTTTCTAGGACCCAACAATTAATATACCATGGAGATGAAAGTAAGAGGGAAATGGCTTTGGCACATATCTGTAAGGGTCACCTAGTCTTTATCTAGCCCCAGCTCCTATTTGGTAGGATTTCATCAACCCAAAATCGATATGAGTGAGCTCTCTAGAATGTTCCTTTCATTTCCCAGTTGGCCATCCAACCTCTCACTGTACCTTTAGGACCACTGAACCTCCAGAAAACATTCCCAGGGAGGATCAGGATGTTAACCAAACCAGTGAATTTGGAAACTTTTTTGACTTGGGGCGTGCTATCTTGATTAATGAATAAGTACAAACTCACATACCTAAACCCACTCACGGAAAGAGTATTGAATTCAGAATCACAAAACATAAATGAAGATCACTACTTTGTTATTTATTAGCTATGTGATATTGGGTAAGCGAATTTATCTCACTGGACCTCAGTTCCCTCTCATCTGTAAAAATGTCCAGTTTGGACTTCATGACCCCTAAGTTGTTTCTCGCTTTGCATCTCTGCATCTTTGATCCTATGGTCCTTTGAATTATCCAGCCCTAAATGAAACTACACTTTACATGCCAATCAGTCGTCCACCTAGCAATGTCATGCTATCTGCCTCGCTGCTATGTAGGCACCACCATCTCTCAACCCACAACTTTCATTTAGAGGACAAGAAGGAAGAGGAGGAGGAGGAAAAAGTAGGGAAATAGTGGTGGTAGTAGTAGTAGTAGTAGAAGAAGAACAAGAAGTAGTAGTAGTAGCAGTAGCAGCAGAAGCAACAGTAATAGAAGTAATAGTTGTAACAGCAGCAGCAGTAGTAGTAATTGCTGTAGTAGAAGCAGCAGCAGTGGTAGTAGAAGTAGTAGTAGTAAAAATAATAGTAGCAACAGCAGTAGCAGCAGTAGAAGTAGAAGCAGTAGCAGTAGTAGCAGCAGTAGTAACAGCAGCAGCCACAGTAGTAATAGTAGTAGCAGTAATAGCAATAGCAGTAGTAGTAATTGTAGTAGTAGCAGCAAGTAGTAGAATACCAGCAGCAGCAGCAGCAGCAGTAGTAATAACAGTAGCAGTAGCAGTAATTGTAGTAGCAGCAGCAATAGTAGTAGTAGAATACCAGCAGCAACAGTAGAAATAGAAACAGTAGCAGTAGTAGCAGCAGTAGCAACAGCAGTGGCAGTAGTAATAGTAGTAGTAGGAGGAGGAGGAGGAGTAGTAATAGCAATAGCAGTAGTAGTAACTGTAATAGTAGCAGCAATAGTAGTAGTAGAATACCAGCAGCAATAGCAGTAGTAGTAGTAGTAGCAGCAGCAGTAGCAGCATTTATGTAGAATTTTAAATCTGTCTATGTACATAGTCTTATTTGATCCACACAACAACCCTGGAAGGTATACTCCATTATTATCCCTATTTTACAGATGAAGGAACTGAGGCACACAAGTTAAGTGATTTGCCCAGAGTCACATAGCAAATAAGTATCTAAGGCAAAGTTTCAGCTCAGGTCTTCCTGTATCCTAGTCCAGCACTCAGTCTACTCACTATGCCATCTGGTTGCCTAAGTAAATCAATTCTGCCATTATTTCTGGAAAGGGGGTCTTAGTCAATTTCTCTATGGCTCCACCTGCCATATTCGTCACTTCCCAAACCAAAATACCCTTTCACTTGTCACCAATCCTCATATATATGTATATAGTATGTATGTATGTATGTGTATATATATATATATATATATGTTATCTCCTTCATTAGCATGTAAACTCCTTAACATATATAAGCCAGATTTGGAATTAACATGTTAAGGTTAATGTACACTACTTTGGAGTAGAGATTCAGGGTCTACTTCTGTTCCTCCTATATGGAAGTATGCAGGTTGTTTGGTGTTTATCAAGTTCAGAATAACATTTTTTTAATGAAAATAATATGAAGTCATTGAGGGCAAGGACTGACTGGATTTTGTATGATTCATCAAATCAGTTTTGTTGCTCAAGCATTTTTCAGTCCTGTCTAACTCTTCATGACCCCATTTGGGGATTTCTTGGTAGAGATACCGAAGCAGTTTGCCATTTCCCTCTTTAGCTCATTTTACAGAGGAGGAAAATGAGGCAAATAGGGTTAAGTGACTTGCCCAGGGTCACACAGCTAGTAAGTGACTTAAGAACTGATTTAAACTCAGGTTTTCCTAACTCCAGGCCCTAGCTCTATCCACTTAGCTAACCCAGTACATTGATGTATAGTTAATTAATTAATAAATAATTTTTATTCATTCTGGAAATGGATGAGATTGATATGTGCGAACTCAGATGGCTACTCACTCAGAAATGGATTTGCCATGTCAACATCCCCATGGAAATCTCAAATTAGGAAGGCTTTCTTCAGAGAGGAAGATTTTCCTGACCGTATGGGATCTGGTGAGGTTTGTCTAGCAGGCCCCTTCCAAATCTAAATCTTTGATTCCCCAGCAGGTTTCCCTAGGCTTTCAGCAGCTACACATTCAGAAGAAGCAGTGCCCAGGGTACTGTGACTCATAATCTGTATGTCCACACCTGACCCAGTCTTATCATGCCTATGCTGACTTCACAGTCACCTTCCTGCTGAGTATCACCACAGTGATGACCCACTGGCAACTCAACCTTGGAAAGTCATGGATAGATCACATTTCCCCCCCCAAAAAAAAAACAAAAAACAGAACAAAAAACAAAAAAAAAACCTCAGTCCTTCTTGATGACTGTTCATAGGGTCCCAATGCCAAATTCCTAATTCAAGATATTCCATGACAGCTAGGTGGAAAGTGGAAAGAAAAAGCATTGAACCTAGAGATAGGCAAGCCTTCCTTCAAATCCACCATTAGACATTTCCTAACTGTGTGACTCTGGGAGAGTCATTTAACCTCCATCTGCCTGAGTTTCCTCAAGTGTCAGTTAGGGATAATAATATCACTTCCCTTCCAGGATTGTTGAGAGGATCAAATGAGATAATATTTGTAAAGTGCTTACCATCACATCCTGCACACAGTATATGATTAATAAATGCTTGTTTCTTCCACTATTACGTGGCCCCAATTTTCGTTTTTAGATACTATTTCCTTTCACCCCAGCCACAAGGGATGACTTTGATTTTGAGCCCACTGACCTAGATTTCCATCATGCTTCCCTTCTCTACTACCACTGTGATTTGGGGCATTAGGTCACCTTTTTGGACCCCAGTTCTTTATCCTGTGAGAAGAAAGGGTCAGATGTGTATCATGATACGGTCATAGTAAACATTCAGATAACATCTGTGGTTTCCTCTTACAAAGCAGCAAGAATCCTGGCTGGCTACCACAGGTGGGTGGAGGTGGGGAGGGGAGGGTGCTATCCTTTACTTTTTCTCCTCCTCCTAAGCACCTGTAGATGGCAAGTTGAAGGCTACGGCCAGCTCACTTTCCCTCATCTGGCTGTTAGCGATGAGATATGAATAAGCCAAGATGACAGCTTCATTTTCATAAGTTAACTTGCGCCTGGAGTAACAAAGAACGAGAGACATGCGCTTAATCATAACTTGGGGCTCTGCACAGAAAACAATGATAAAGGCTTTTCTGTTAGTCATGGTGCTTTATTACTGTAACTCTGAAGAAGGCGAGACAGCCAGGAGAGAATACAGATCTAGCAGCTCATTGTGGCAGCCCTTGGCATCTCCTGGAAAGGATTCCTCCAGGCTTCTGCCTCTTAATGATATTGTAGTCAAAGGATCCCTTTACATAATAGGTATTAGTACAAGGAGAGGCAAGATGCTAGAATGGAAAGAACATGGAGTCCTGGGGGCTGGAAATGACCTGAGTGCACATCTTCCCCCTGACCTTGTGTCTGTGTGACCCTTGGAAAGTTGCCTAACCTCTCTGTGCTCCTCTTCCATTGTCTGGAAGGTGAGAATTGTTTTGCTTCAGCTATCTATTCACTTTGCAAGTGCTTTGTGACCCTCAAGGCACTACAGTCAATAAACATTTATTAAGTGCCTACTACGTGCCAGGAAATGTTATTGCATTAGCCTGCTACCTCTAAGAACAGCCATAAAGTCTATATATGCCTATATGTGTACATTTTGATTTCTCCCCTTCCCTACCATCTCTGCCAAAGAATGTAAGCTCATTGAGGGCAGGAAGTGTTTTTGTTTTTTCTTTGTATTCCCAGCACTTAGCATAGTGCCTGGCAAATTGTAAGTGCTTAATTCATGTTTGTTGATTGACTGCTAGATACTTGATGTTCCCCCTGCCCCGTGCACCATAGTATGTGAGCTTGAGGCCAGGTGCTCATGGATCTTCTGACTTCGCATCCCCAGAACTAAGCATAGTTCCTGAGACACTGGAGACACTTAAATGTTTGTTGACATTATCTCCCCTGATAAAATGGAAGCTCCTTGAGGACAGGGCCTGTGTTGTCTTTCTCTTTGTCTTCCCTGGCACATAGCAGGCATTTAATGAGTGCCTACTGATTGGTTCATTCTAAGATATAAAGGAACTTGTATTCTTTTTAGATTCCACAAATATTCTAACCATGACAGAGGTTATTGGGACTACCTCCCTCCTCAATATAGGAAGCCATGCCTCTTATCATTGTAGTTTAAGGGCACACTGGCCACTCACCACAACACACTGTTGACCATTGGTTAGCTCATGGTTTTGGTGGTTCATCAAAACCTCCAGATTTTTTTTTCACATGAACTGTTTTCATGGAATGTCTTTTTCATTCCGTGTTTATTAGAATTGTTTGTTTTTAAACTATTGATGTTACAGTATAAACTGTTCTCATTCTTCCCTCTTCACTCTGCTTTAATTCATACAAGTCTTCCCAGGTCTCTCTGAAATAGTGTCTGAATCCCATCCAATATGCTGTCTCAGGCAATGGACTTGGAATCGGGAGAATCTAGATTCATGTCATACCTCAGATATTTACAAGTTGATTGAGCCTGGGTAAATCACTTAAACTTCTCTATGCCTCAGTTTCCTTATCTGCACAATAAGGAAGATGGTCTCTAAGGTCTCTTCTAGTTCTAAATCTTGATCCTACATTTATATGGGATATGTAAACTGGACCTACCAAGATCATCTCTCTAGAGCTGGTCATAGCTTTCCCAGGAAAGACAGCTTGACCTTTGGTACTTTAAGTCTTTGTCAATCCATTCCATCCAGAAATTCTTGGTCACCCAGGTTGGTTCAGGCTATCACTGGGTTGGGGTGTGTATGTGTGTATGTGTTTGAGTTTGAGAAAGAGAGAGAGACAGTAAGGAAGGGAAGGAAGGAGAGGGTGGGAGGAGAGAAGGGAAAGGGAAAGGGAAAAGGAAGGAGAGGGAGAGAGATGGAGAGTAGAGGGGAGAGAGGGAGAGGGAGCTTATGGAAATGATCAGATAAAATGATACAGTGGATTGAGTATTTTCTTTCTGTGCCTCTAATTTATGCATTTGTGCTGGGATGATGATTTAGCTCCAGGCACAGTAAATTGATCAAATAAATTACACCAACCTCACACACCATCATTTCCCTGAGCTGTTGTTGGGCTGAAGAGATGCTATATCACATGGCCCAGTATTCCAGGATGAAGGTAGGAGGATGGCACTGCTCCATTTGCGTTCATTGGGTCAAGGATTCCAGATTGCTCCCAGTTCCTTTCCTGTGCTTCGTACTCTTCCCTATTCCCAGAATTCTTTTTTTGATCTCATCAATTGCACCATTCTTACAGTCACCTAAGTTTATAGCCTTAGAGTCATCTTCAAGTTTTCACCTAACCCTCATGCCATCCCAATATCTAATTAGTGACATTTTAACTCTCCCTCTACAGCATCTCACACATCTGCCCCCTTCTCTCCATCTGCACAGACGTAAACCCAGTTAAGGTCCCTACCCTTTACTGCACAGACCATTGCAACATCTTCCTAATTGGTCTCCCAGAATTATGGCTGTGCTCTCTCCAATCCATCCACCAACCACATGGCAACTTCATATTCCTGAAGCACAGGGCTATGTCACTCATTTAAGAATTTCTAGTGGCTCCCCATTACCTTTGTGATAAAATGCAAATTCCTGTTTGTCACCAGCCACTCATAATAGGGCTTCACCTTACCTTTCCAGACTATTTCACAGTTTTCCCTCATATACTCAACATTCTAGTCCAGCTTACTGGTGCCCATTCATCACATTCTGTCTCCTATCTCTGCTTTTGTACAGGCTGTCCCCCATGCCTGGAGGACATCCCACCTCACCTCTATCTCTTGGAAGGCTGAGCTTCCTCCAAAGCCTTACCCCACCCCCCCTACTCCCGGGTCACTTCCCATACAAGCTTTGCCCTGATGTCCTCAATAGGTGCTCTCTCCTCCCACCCAGATTACTTTATAATCACATTATATTTATTTGTTTGTGGTACGGTTATTTCTCCCCAATCTAGGTGCCAGCTTCTTTAGGGCTGTTGCTATTTCTTTTTTGCCTTTATATGTCAATCACCTAGAGCAGTGCCTCACATATAGTTAATATTAAATAATTATTGAATGAATAAATGGGCACCGATGGAAACCTCATGGTTCCTGAGGAACTTAGGTTATAGAAGAATAGATATATATTTGAGGCTACGGGGCATAAAAGAAAGGATGCTGACTTGATGTCAGAGAAGCATTTGAATGTATACCCTCCTGAATTGGGGATTAGAAAAGACCTTAGAGGTAAATCATCTATTTTACTTTTTTATGGATGAGGAAACTGAGGCTCTGAGAGTAAAGTGACTTGCCCCTAGATAGTAAGTACCAGAAATGAGATGTGAATCCTGGTCCTCTGGCCAGAAGCAGCTAGTTGGTACCATGGATAGAGAAAGACTTCTTCCTGAGTTCAAATCTGGCCTCAGGCACTTCTTACCTGTGTGACCCCGGGAAAGTCACTTTACCTTGTTTGCCTCCGTTTCTTCATCTGTAAAATGAGCCAAAGAAAGAAATTGCAAACCACTTCAGCCTCTCTGCCAAGAAAACCCCAAATGGAGTCATGAAGAGTTAAACACAACTGGAAATGACTGAACAACACAATAACCTCTGATTCTGGTACAATGGGAAGTATACTGGCCCACAAAAAAGAGGGAGAGGAGAAAAAAATACACACGCGCACAGACACATACACACACAGACACACACGCATGTTTTAATACTGGCTCTGCAATCAGAGCCAATGTGGATTTGAATCTGTCCTCTGACTCACTTTTCTGACCAAACTTCCCTGGTCTTCATTTCCCTCATCTGTAAAATTAAGGAGTTTGACGAGGGCCTTTAATATCCTTTCTAACTCTGAATTTGTGGTCAGATGGTCCCACTCCAACCCCATTGCTTTTTCTATGGCATACAATGACATATCTTGGGTGGTGGATAAGTCTCTTCCTTTCTATAAACCTTAGATTCCTTGTCTCTAAATGCTGATGAGATGCTTCCTCTCCTTGCCTCAGGGAATATTGCAGAACAAAAAAATTGCAAATTGCCCCAGAAATGGGCCCTATAATTGTTATGCATTAAGATCACATGGTTTATGAAAATGAGATACTGTGTGTAGGGCACTTTGTCATTCCAAAGCACTTGATGAGATTGAGTTCATGTTGCTTGCTATTGTTGTGTGGCCTGTACCTGTAATTTCATCAAAGAAAGAACTATGCAGTGACCCCTTCTCCCCAGCTTAGAGTTATAAAGTGGGGCCTGTGGCTCCAGAAGTGATGTGATGTACTCAGTCTTGGCTCACACAGCCAGCAGGCTTCATTTTTGTTGTTGTTGAGTCATTTCAGTCATGTCTGACTCTTTGGGTGACCTCATTTGGGGTTTTCTTGATAAAGATACTGGAGTGGTTTGCCATTTCCTTCTCATTTTAAAGATGAAGAAACAGGCAAACAGAGTTAAGTCATTTGCCCCTGGTCACATAGGTAGTAAGTGTCTGGGGTCAGGTTTGAACTCAGGTCCTGTCTCCAGGTCAGGCACTCTATCCACTGCACCACCTGATGCTGAGACCAGGTATTCCTCTACTACCTGATGCATTTACTATTGTTGTTATTATTTTCCATGTCTCCCCTCTGCTGATGTTTTTCCATTGCACTTACTTTACAGGTCAACAGGTTTTGGGCTTGGTGGAGAACCAGAGTGATTGGTACTTGGGAAACCTGTGGAAAAATCACCGACCATGGCCTGCCCTTGGGAGGGGCTACAACACAGGTAGGTGATGAAATTCTCAAGATATTCACAGAGCGTAAAGATATGATCTAAAAGCTTATTTTGAATTTCTTTGTATCAAAATCCTATAGGACAGATACTGTTGTTGAGTTTGGAGCTGTCTTGGACATTCAAAACTGTTCCTTCCAACTGTTTTATTTTACCCCTGAAAAAACTGATGCCCAGGTGGGGAAGGGACTTTATAGAGTCATTGATTATACAATTGGAGGCAAAAAGAGTATTATAGACCATCTACCAGGAGTGGGGAACCAGTGGGCTCCAGGCCACATGTGGCCTTCTAGGTCCTCGGGTGCAGCCTTTTGACTGAGTCCAAATTTTACAGAACCAATCCTTTTATTAAGGGGATTTGTTCTGTGAAGCTTGGATTCAGTCAAAGGGCTGTACTTGAGGACCTAGAAGGCCATATGTGGCCATGAGGTCACAGGTTCCCCACCCCTGATAAACCAACCACTTTATTTTAAAGATAAAAGAAACCTGAAACACAGCAGAATAGACTTTATGGGATTATTATATCATAGATTTAGCTTTACAATCATGACTCTATGATTCTTATACATCACTAGTAACTAATATAGCATCTTGTCCATAGTAGGTGCTTAATAAATGCATGTTGGATTAGAACAAAGTAAATGACTGATGATAGACTCCACTTTGGAGTCCTAATCTCAGCCCCCATTCAGTCATTGATCTATCCATCTGTCTAGTAGACATTCTGAATTCACCCAAAAAATGGAAGACATTGTCACAGGGTACGTGTGCTCCTCTTTGGTAGATGAGGTTACGACATGATGTCAGAAAGAGAGCCAGAGGTGGATTCATCTTTGAGGTGAATACATATACTCCATGCCTTAGTCCAGAAGTATGTGAGTTTACTTCAATGAATGGGTTGCACATGGTAGAATAGATAGGGCAAGACACTTGGAGTCAAGAAGACTTGAGTCCATATACCACTTCTAACACATAATAAATGTGTGACCCTGAACAAATGACTTAACCTTCTACCTCTGTCTTCTAATCTGTCAAATGGGTGAGTTTGATTGGATGACCTCTAAGATCCCTTCTAGCTCTAAATCTATGATGCTATAAGCCTGTGTTTTATTTCTAAAATATACTATGATAATTACATCTGTGCTATGCAAATCATATTGAGAATGATATCCATTTAAAGTAATGTCTGTAATTCCTTTTGTAAAGCAAACATATTCTCTTAGTTATTTTTTGCTTTTTTATTTTCATGAAATGAACTGTTTTCATAAAACAGGAGGCACCCACCTTTCGTTAGGGGGAGATGAGAAATCTAGAATGAACCTTGGAAGAAACATTTATTTTCCTTCTTCTGCAGCAAATAGCAACAGAAAATGTCAGATAAAGATATACTGCCTTGCCTCTAGGACAACAGCATCAGGGTCAGAGCTGTCCTACTAAAACAAAACCAAAAAATAAAACAACAATTGGGGCATCAATTCAGTTCACCAGGAGGTGGAAAAGGATGCAGTCTAAGTAGCAATTGATTGTATCTGATGAGACACCCTTCCCTCCCACAGTGGAAGGAAAATGCAAGGCAGATACCAGGTGGGAGACATAGGCACACACCCCTGCATCTAAATTACCTCTTTCCGCACACTTTATGTGCCAACGTGCTCGAGCTACTTCCTTCTCTATCGGTAATAAATGGGCAGAGCAGATGGGAGAGGCTCTTTTTAAAGTGATGTGTCCATTTGAATAACCTAGTGACACCAAGTGGTCATTACAAGGGGATTTATATTGCCTTGGAAGGGACTGGGTTTGATGAAGGGGATTTGTTATTAGAGCAAAAAATGGGGCCAGGCTTCCCAAGATGAGCCAGCCTGGGCTGTAGATTCCCATGGAGAGTATGGAAATTACTCTTCATATTCTGCAAAACCGCCTCAGTTAGTCTCCTCCAAGGTCCAGCCACATGACCTGCTCCTTGGAAAAGGGTGCCAACAGAGGTGATTGTGTTATAATGGAAAGAATGCCAGATGTGGAGTCCAAAGACTCAGGTTCGTGATCTATTTCTACTGTTATACTATTCGCCTCACCTTGGGCAGGTCACTTAACTCCCGTTAAGCCCCAATTTCCTCAAGAAAAATAGGGAAGACAATACTTACAGAATTGATCTCAGAGAGTTGCTACAAGAATGAAATAAAATGTATGTGAAACATTTTGCAGCCATAAAGGGATACATATGTGTTTATCTGTATGTCTAAAGACTTCCCATGTATCTCGGTACTCATGATATTCTTCATTTCTGATGAAAGAGACTCTTTCTCTCTAAATCCAGTACTCTTGCTGCTACCCAGAGCATTGTGTTCTGGTGGAATATGAGATTCAGTGATGAAAGGATGTGCTGTAATTGATAATATTCTACTACATTTGTGTATCAAAGATTGTGTAGCCACTCCCTATTCTGTGGGTATTTAATTGACTTCCAGTTCTTGCCACCATGGAAAGTGCTGATATAAATAATTTGTTATATTCAGGGCCTTTTATTTTATCTTTGATCTCTGTGGAGTATATCCTTGGCAATGGAAATGTCTGGGACAAAGTTTGGTACTTGGAATCACATCATTCCAAATTGCTTTCCAGAATGGATGGACCAATTCAACCATCAACAATTTATTTGTACATCCACCCCAACCCCTCCACAACCCACCCTTTGCCATCTTTGCCAATTTACTGGGTGTGAGGTTAAATGTGGGATTGTTTTGATTTGCATTATCTTATTAGTGGTGATTTGAAACAATCTTTTCTATGTCTTCTAATAGTTTGCAATTCTGTTGAGAACTGTATGTTCATATCCTTTGACTACTTATCTATCGGTGAATGGCTTTCATGATGCCTTTGAAAGGGCTATATGAATAACAGTTATTATTATTATTATTATTATTGTCTACCTGTCAGGGTCATTCTGGGAATCAAGTGGAATAATGTATGCCAAATGCTTTGGAAACCATAAAGCATGACATTTATGTGTGCCGCTATTATTTTAGGATCTTGGGCTTTAGCACTAGAAAAAAGACCACGGGCAATGCCTGCATTTTACAGAAGAGGGAACTGAGATCCATAGAGGTTTAGTGATTTGTTTAAGGACATCCAGGTCATAAGCAAGAGAGCTAGAATTTGAACTCTGGTTTTGTCTCTAAATCCAATGTTCTCTCTGCTATCCTGGCCAGATTATTTGGTTGGAATACGAGATTCAGTCATGAAGGAATGTGATGTGTTTGACAAGACTCCCCCAGACACAACCAACAAACTACAAGATTGCCAGCAGAATTCCTTAGATGTCAACAAGGACCTTCAGATTGGGGAACCTATAGACCCCTTCTCAGAATCATATATTTAAAAGCATCAAATAAAGTACACGGGATTACAAATGAAATCAACTATACTAAAATACAGTTCTCATTTTTTCCCTAATAAACAAGTGCATGGGTCCCAGTTTGAGAACTCCCAATGTGGTCAGTCCCTCTTTTAGCAGATGGGGAAGATTGAGGCTCAGGGAGAAGGTGCTTACCAAAGGACACACAGGCTAAGTAGCAGAGCCACTGTCAGCCAACAGGTCCTCCAGCGCTGAATCCCGTCTTATCTACTTTACTACATTGCTTCTCTGTATCTGCCAGAAATCAAAAGCAGCCAGCCCTGGGGTTTTGTATGTCCATGCTCTGTCTTGGAAGATGAGCATAGCAAACCCCTGGTGGAAAATGGCATTTGCAGTCACAGATGACATAGTCTCCTCTTGCCACTGCTACTTGACCCCATAGAGAGGCCCTGCTCACCTCCCATTTGCCAGGCTTTGAGTCTTAGCTTTCCTTATTCTCTCCTCAGGTGAGCCTGGAAGATGGAGAGGAGGGTCATTTCCCCAACCCCATCCCACTCAGGCCATTCACAACTCAATTCCATCTTGGCCTACACCACTGAGCTGAGTCAATAACAGCTACCAATGCAACTGCCAATTAAGGCATTCTTGGGCGGAATTAGCCAGAATGCCCATATCCTGGCAATGAAGGCAAGAGAGGTGGCTAGGTGGTATCGTGGTTAAAGCACTGATTCTGGAGTCAGGAAAACCTGGGTTCAAATGGGACCTCAGACACTTCCTAGCTGTGTGACCCTGGGTAGCCTCAGTTTCCTCATCTGTAAAATGGGGGTAATAATAGCACCTACCTCCCAATGTTGTTGTGAAGATCAAATTAGGTAATATTTGTAAGGCACTTAGCACAGTGCCTGACACATTGTGAGTGCTACATAATTGTCAGCTATTATTAGAATTATTATTATTATGAGAGGTTTATTCTTAGCAGGGGGCAACTAGGTGGCACAATAGATAGAGTTCCAGGCCTGAAGTCAGAAAGACTCATCCTCATGAGTTCAAATCCAGCCTCAGACACTTACTAGGTATGTGAGTGACCCTGAGCAAATCACTTAACCCCATTTGCCTCAGTTCCTTATCTGTATTTTTAAAAACCAAGCTGGAGAAGGAAATGGCAAACTGCTCCAGTATCTTTGCCAAGAAAACCCTAAATGGAATCATGAAGAGTTGGACACAACTGAACAACAACAAACAAAACAAAAACTCTTAGCAGGTGAAAGTTTCCTGGGTAAGCCCGGCCATAGATAAGGAAATTTAGCAGTACATGTTACTCTTTTCTTTTTATTCTGACAGACCCATTAAAATCTACTATCTTTAGTTCATGCGCAGTGGGGATGGAGCAGGGTACAGTGGGCAGAGTCTGAAATTTGGAATCCTGAGATCTGGGTTCGAATTTCAGTTCTATGACCTCAGGCAAGTCACTTAATCTCTTTGACCCGCAGTTTCTTCATCTTTAATATAAGTGGATTGGACTGGAACAGGGCTTTTCAACCTGGGGTCCATGAACTTTAAAAAAAATCAATACAGTACTTTCCCCTATGGTCCAATATATTTTATCCATTTAAAAACATGACTCTGAGGCAGAGTCCTAAGCTTTACCATGTTGCCAAAGGAATCCAGGACACACAAAAGGTTAAGAAGTCCCATACTAGATGATTTTCAGGGTGTCATGAATCCTAGGCCACTCCATCCCTTACTCACTGCCGTTCCAAACCCCAAATTAAGAATGAACTCAGAGATCTTAGAGTTCAGATACTCTTTATTGGACAGGACCTTATTGTCCATCTTTTCATCATTGTTCACACCATACTGATATGTGTCCTATGGGAGAAATGCTAACAAGAACAAATAATGACTTAGTACCTACTATGTGCCAGACCCTGTGATGGACACCAGAGATACAGAAACAAAAATGAATGGCCCTCACCTTCAAAGAATTGACATTTTACTGGGAAGAAACAGGAAGCACACAGTTAATGAAAAATAACATATATTCAAAGTAATTTGGAAGGGTGAAAGCTCTAGCAATGGAGGACAGAATGAGGAAAGGCCTCCTGAAAGAGGTAGCCTTTGCACTGAGCCTGGGAAGAAGATAAAGATTCTATGAAGTAAAAGGGAGGCAAAAGGGTAGGGTCCTAAGCTCTGGCTTGTGCATGTTCTCATGTTCAAAGTTGAATTGCTTTGATTACATTGTTTGGACTATTACTAGTGAGTGTTTGTGGAGAGCCCAGTGTGTGCTGGGTAATGCAAAGAATGAAAACATCTTATAATTGGGAAATACTTTAAAGGTCATCGAATCTAGTCCATCTTCTCTTTCTTCAAGGTTCAGCTCAGGGAATCTCAGTTTCAATACTACTCATTAACCCAGAGGAGACTTTTTTTCCATTTCTCCTTTGCCTCACTCAGCTTCATATAATGATAATGATGATGGTGGTGGTGGTGGTGGTAGTGGTGGTGATGATGATGATGATGATGATGATGATGATGATGATGGCGGTGGTGGTGGTGGTGATGATGATGATGATGATGGTGGTGGTGGTGGTGATGATGATGATAATTATGGTGATGATGGTGGTGATGATGATGGTGATGATAATGATGATGGTGATGATGATGGTGGTGGTGATGATGATGATGGTGGTGATGATGATGATGGTGGTGATGATGATGGTGGTGGCAATGATGATGATGATGAAGAACAACAGCAGCAACAACTAACATTTATATAGTGTTACTATATGGGAGTACTTGGCACTGTGCTAAGTGCTTTACAGTAATTATCTCATTTAATCCTCACAACCCTGGGAGGTAGGTGCTGTTATTGTCCCCATTTTACAGATGAGGAAACTAAGGCAAACAAGGATTAAATGACTTGCCCAGAGTTGCTCATCTAGTAAGTGTCCATTCTGCACATATTCTGTTTCTCACCCCTACCAGTAGACTGTAAGCTCATTGAAGGCAGAGGCTGTTTTAGTTTTGTCTCAATACCACCAGCACATTAGACTACCGCAAAGTGTTTTACCAAACCAAATTTGATGTCATTCACCCTACAGACGTCACTTCTATAGCATCTCTGACAGAGCATTAGGATTCGCATCCATGCCCATTCTAAATTCTAAGCCATTAATTCAGAATTTCTAATGAATACATGATTCTAATTTATAATCCATCCTAAATTCAGAGAACTTTCTAGTGGATCACTGAGCCCCTCCATGAGATCCAAGAATAATATATTTAGACAGAGAAGTAGACTTGGAGACCATCAAGTCTAAACACTACCACTACCACCCCAACCACCACCCCCAGCCATTTCTCACCTGACAGATGAGGCCCAGAGCAGCTAAGGGGCATGCCCAAATTCACATAACAGGTAAGCGTCAGACGAGATTGCAGGTTCTCCCGATTTCTAGTCCAGTACCCTGTGGCAGTATGGCATAGTGAATGGCCTTGGAGTTGGGAAAAATTCAGTTTGATTTCTGCCTCTGAAATCTACTGACTGTGTTCCCTAGTTCAGTAGCTTAACCTTTCAATGCTTTCAGCAACTCTCTAAAACTATTAGCTGCTGAAGAGGTGCCAGCTTGCAATGATGGAGGGAGTTTCCTCCTTGGAGATTTTATCAATGAAATCACAGATCTAATCCCTTCTTGTTGTTGCTGTTGTTATTGTTCAGTCATTTTCAGTGTTGTAGGACTCTTCCTGAGCCCATTTGGAGTTTTCTTGGCAGAGATATTGGAGTGATTTGCCATTTCCTTCTCCAGCTTATTTTACAGAAGAGGAAACCTAGGCAAACATACTTGTCCAGGGTCCCACAGCTAATAAGTGTCTGAGGTCAGATTTGAACTCATAAAGATGAGTCTTCCTGACTCCAGGCCCAGCACTCTATCCACTGTACCACCTAGCTGCCTGATCTAATCCCTAACCTTGTCCTAATCTCCTCCATTCATAAAATACTTTTCATTTTACATATATTATTTTGTTTGACCTTCACTGTAACACTATAAAGTAAGTTATCATCTGCATGGTGCTGATATAGAAACTGAAGCTCAGAAAAGTGATGTCAGTTGCCCAAGGTCCCAGGGCTGGTAAATATCACAGCCATGGCTTGAATCCAGGTATTCCTAATCCAAGTTCAATGTTCTTTTTAATGTGCCATGTTGCTTTTTGGTGGGAATGTTAAGAGTGAAAACCACTGACCTCTATCACAATTAGTGGATTAGACCGGAGGTATCAAACACACTGCCAGCTTGAACCAGGTTAAAATCTAATCGGGAAATGTTTAACAAAATAAATAAAAGTACAATAGAACATAGATAATGTTAATATGTGTTTTTTTTAATGCCAGAATGTGGCAGCAGGGATCCATCTGTAAGGTTTAGAGACCTCTGTTTCTACTTGAATTTGACACCACAGGGTTAGACCATGAGAGGAAGACTGGCATTTTAGGAGTGGGGGAGGAGGAAGACGTGTAACTTGAAGATCATCGGATTTAGTGATGAAAGGGATCTCCGAAGGCATCCAGTCCAACCCCTTTATTTTATTCATGAGGACACTGGGGTCAAGAGATGTGAAGTGATTTCCCTGTGGTCACACAAATAGTAAATGACAGAGGAATGATTTGAACCCAGGTCCTCCAATTCTAAATTCAACCCACTTTTTTACTGAATCAGGATCACTGGATTTCAAACTAGAATGTACCTAAGAGAAAAATCTAATTCTGTCTCCTCATTTTATATGTAAAATTATTGAGACTGAACAAGGAGAAATAATTGCTCAAGGTCAACTGATAGTAATGGAAGTCAAATTCAAACCCATGACAACCTGACTCCAAATTCAGCTCTTTTTTCCAGTGGGCCTCTGAGCCTCTTCAACTTTCAAAGATGTTCATGAAAAACCCTTCATTTTGTAAGCTAGAGAGCTCACCCTCATGGGCCTTTCATCCTAGCCCTCCCCTCTCCCCCCTTTAAATCCCTTTCCTGGCTTTAGAAGGGCCTTTAAAAGAAAAATTATTGCTACTCTTAATTTCTTGTCTTGGAGCCAAGTTATCCAATCCAACATGCTGTTTTAGCTATTGTACCATGACTCGTTCCTCGGCCCATCTAATAAAACCTGGCATGCGACCTTATCAAACATTTTGTAGAAACATCAGCTCCAGAGTGTTCCACCCACCCGATTTCTTCTTGGTATCACTGAAAAAGCCCTAAGAAGGTAGCTTTAAAAAAGAGCCCCCTCTTATCTGCTTTGGACTAGGTGGTGTTTGAGGTTTCTCAGCTGCCCCCTAAGATTTACAGAAGGAATGAGGTATTTGTCCTTCCCTTTTCACTCACTCCTCAGCAGAGATTTCCCAATTCAGATAGTTTCTTAGCCATATCTTTCTTCCTTAAAATAACCTGATAGAAAAAGTATACATTTCACTTTAGATTCCAGAGTCTTACAGATAACACCTCATCATCTCCTGGGAAAACCTCTGACTTTTTCTTGCCCTGAGAGATCCCTGTGCTCACTGGCCTTCCTTAAGTCTACTTCCTCTGTCTCTGATCTTCTAATCCTTTTTCCTAATGCATGGTACTGGCCCCATCCCTCCCCATTCAAATCTCTTAGCAGCCAAATCCAATACTCAGTTCTCATTCTCCATGACCTCTCTGCAGCCTTTGGTGCTGTTGATCACCCCCTCCTCCTTGCTACTCTCTTGTCTCTAAATTTTCAGGACACCCCTCTCCTGGTTTTCCTCCTACCTCTCTGACTGCTTCTCCTCAGTCTCCTTTGCTGGATTCTCTTCCAGATCACCTCTCTAACTATTGGTGTTCTGTCCTAGGCTCTCTTCTCTTCTTCCTCTATGTGGCTTCACTTGGTGAGCTCATCAGTTCCTATGGATCTAATTACTGTCTCTGTAGTAATGATTCTCAAATCTGCCCATCCTGCCCCAACCCCTCCACTGACCTCCATTCTTACCTCTCCAAATGTCTTTCAGCCATCTCAGACTGGATGTCAACATGTCCAAAAGTAGACTCATTATCTTCCCCCCAGACCCCTCCCTTTTCCCTTTTACTAAAAAAGGCATCATCATCCTCTTGGTCCTTCTTACAACTTAGCCATCATCCTGGACTCCTCATTATCTCTCTCCACCCCCCCCCCACATTCACACTGTTGTCAAGGCCTGTTGATTTCATCTGTGCAGCATCTCTTAAATATACCCCCTTCTCTCCTGGAGGGATTGTAGTAAATCCTTCTCTCCTGGATTATTGTAATAGCTGCTGGTGGGTTTGCCTGCCTCAAATCTCTCCCTGCTCCAGTCCATCCTCCACTCAGCCATTAAAGTGATTTTCCTAAAACACAGATCCAATCACATCAAATAATTGAACCCCCTCAATAAACTCTGATGGCTCTTTATCACCTCCAGGATTAATACAAAATTCTTCACTTGGCATTCAAAGCCCGTTTTCATCTTTACCCCTTCTACTTTTCATACCTTGCTCCCTGACAAGAACTCTGATCCAGTGATATTGGTCTCGTGGCTGTTCCACAAACAAGATGCTCCATTTCTCGACTCTGGACATTTTATTTGGCTGCCCCCTGCCTCCCCAAACCTGAAGTGCTCTCCCTTTTCATTTCTACTTCCTGGTTTCCCTGACTTCTTCTAAGTACCAAATATTCTTCCATCTTCTACAAGAAGCCTTCCCCAACCCCTCTTAATTCTAGCTCCTTCGCTCTCTTAATTATTTCCTTTCTTTTTTTTTTTGCTAGGCAATGTGGTTAAGTGACTTGCCCAGGGTCACACAGCTAGTAAGTGTCAAGTGTCTGAGGCCGGATTTGAACTCAGGTCCTCCTGACTCTAGGGCAGGTGCTCTATCCACTGCGCCACCTAGCTGTCCCAATTATTTCCTTTCTATCCTGTGTATAGCTTGCTTGTACATTTTAGTCTGCATGTGGTCTCCCATATTTAATTGTAAGCTCCTTGAAGGCAGGGACTGTCTTTTCTCTCTTTGCATATCCCAAAGTCTTAACTTTGTGACTGGGACATAGTAGGCTCTTAATAAATATTTATCAGTTAATCAAATGTCTTTAGTGACTACCTATTGCCTCTAAGCTAGGATAAAATCCATACTTTTTAGCCTGGCACTCCCACAGTCTTTCTGGGCTTCTTCGTGCCAGGCTTCCTCAGCCCTCTAGCTTTCCCTTTCCATCTTACACTCCAGTTTCTGTCCTGAGATTTTAGACTCCTTTGGGTGACAGCACTTAATATCTAACAGCTGGAGCCAGACCCACCATCATGCTACCTCCTGTCTGCTGCCAGGCATGCCTTGGTTTCTAATTCTAGCCCTGACATCAGGGTCAGGACTGGCCTATGATTTCCTTGGCACCTCCTCTGCAAAGCTGGATATCAAAGAGTTCCCTAAATCATAGAGATGTGAAGATGCTTGCCCAGGGTTACACAACCAAGGTATTTCAGAGGTCAGACTTGAATGCAGATCTTCCTGGCTTCAAGGCTGGCACTACCCAAACTGATGTATCTCAAACATTTAAACAGGGAAGGAAATGAATAAATGTTTGTTGAGTG
This sequence comes from Vombatus ursinus, assembly GCF_900497805.2. Lineage (NCBI taxonomy): Eukaryota > Metazoa > Chordata > Mammalia > Diprotodontia > Vombatidae > Vombatus > Vombatus ursinus. The sequence continues at coordinate 8,051,873 of NW_020943070.1, forward strand.
GGAAAGACAGATACAGAACTTCAGGTAGCTAGGTGGCCCAGTGGATGCAAAGCTGCACCTGCAGTCAGGAGGACCTCAAAGGAAGAAAAGAAGGAAGGGGGAAGGGTTAGAGGAGGAGAAAGAGAAGAGGAATAGAAGAGAGAAGGAGAAGAGGTAGAGGAAAGGAAGAAAAGAAGGAGGGAAGAAAAATCAGGGGGGAGGAGGAGGGCAGTAGAGAAGAAAGGTGAAGATAAAAGGGAGAGGAAGAAGAGGAGGGGAATAGAGGAGGAGAAAGAGAAGGAAGTGAAGATGTACAGGGAGGAGGAGAAGAGAAGAAGCAGGGGAGGGGGAGGAGAAGGAGGAGAGTAGAGGAAAAAGAGGAAGAGGTGGTGAAGGGGAGGAAGAGGAAGGAAAAAGAAGAAGGGCAGGAGGAGGGGTATAGAGGAGGAGGAGGAGATGTGGAGAAGGGGAGAAAGAGGGAGGAGGAGGAAAAGGAGGATGTTTTAAAGTTAACATCAAATAGGAGACTGCCTTAGCTTTTTAGATGTGGACAATGTCCCTTACACAAAGGATAAGGTGCCTCAGGCCTTGGAAGCCATAATCCATTTGGAAATATGTGAAAAAGGAACAGACTCATTTACTGAGAGGAAGCTAAGGGAGCCTGGCCCCAACATGAAAGCATTAGGGACTTGTGGCCTCAGGCACCATAAAATCAAATGTGGCCAACTAGTCATAGAGCATTCAGCCAGGAAACCTGTGAGGGACAATGGCCAGACCATTTATCAGTACCCACTCTACCAACCATTGTTTTGCCCCTCCCCCCTGGGCTAGAGCTGGTATTAGACCAGGAAAAAATGACCAGAAGCTATGACCACCATTCCCTCCGTCACTGTTCTTAGCTTTGAAATGAAAAAGAAAAGGGAGGCGGGAGGGGAGGAATACAAACCAAAGCCAGGTGGAAAACAATGCTAATTAACTAGTCAGCATTTGTCTTGAATAAATGTGCTTTTTGGGGGCCATCTCCCGATCTTCAAGAAGTCTTACTTGTGAAGGAATGTGTGCTTTAGGCAAGAGTATCCTATGATCCTATGAAACCAGGTTGTCAATTGGCTCCAATTAGCAATGGTAAATAGGGGAATGTGAGGGCTGTCCCTCCTTTCTCCTCCCCATTCTGAGCATTAATACAAATGCTGCTGAGAAAGGAGGGTGGATAACCACAAGGTAACCACAAGGTAGCGTAGGGTTAGAACATGAGAGGAAGATGAGCATTTCAGAAATAGGGGAGGAAGAAGATATGTCACTCATAGGATCACAGGATTTAATGATGAAAGAGATCTTAGAGGGCATCTAGTCTGACCCCTTTATTTTATAAGACCAGAGAGTTGAGTGATTTGCCAGTCACCCCTGGGTAAGTTCAGCCACAGATGGACCTCCAAAGGTCCATCTTATACTTATAATAAATATATAAAATGCTGTCCTAGAAATCCACTAGCTCTAGTGAACTCTAAATGGATTTCAGGAACTTCAACTGATAGCGATGACAAGGGACCAGATCCTGGATTTGTGTTTGCCACTGCACCTCATTTTACTGGATCCCATCCCCTTTCCTTACCTATTGTGTGACTTACGTGGTTGTTTATGACTTCTATTCACAGTATTAGAGACCCAGGGATTAAATCCTTTCTTTGATGTGGTATCAAACTCACGTAGAAACGGACACAACTAAGTCATTCCTAAAGTTCTTTTTCAGCAGCATATGGACTTAGAAAACCAAATATTAATATTATCTGTGTTCTATGGTATTTTTATTTATTTTGTTAGATATTTTCCAATTACATTTTAAGATGGTTTGAGCACTAGGAAGTACTGTGAACTGACAGAGGGTGTTTGACATCTCTAGGGAGAGGGAGGGAGGGAGGGGGAGAGAAAGAGAGAGAGAGAGAGGGAGAGAGGGAGAGAGAGAGAAAGAGGGAGAGAGAGAGAAGAACAAGAAGAACAAGAAGAACAAGAACAAGAACAGGAAGGAGGAGGAGGAGGTGGTGGCAGGGAGAAATTAGATAGATAGATAGATAGATAGATAGATAGATAGATAGATAGATAGATAGATAGATAGATAGATAAACAGACAGACAGATATTTGGGAGGAGGAGTTTCTTGATAGTGAGGATCCTCCATTAAAGTACTACTCCAATGTATGTTCTCTCCCCCATTAGCATGTAAGATTATTGATGCCAGAAATTATACTTTTGCACTTCTTTGTATCCCAGCTCTAAGCACAGTGCCTGGCATATTATAAGGGCTTAATAAATGCTTGCTAACTGACTGACTGATTTATCATTTATCATTTATCAACTGAGGTTGGCCTCGGGCTCTCCAAGTCTATGCCAGAAGACCTTGGAGCAGTACGGTGTAGTAGAAAAGGCAACAGCTTTAGAGTCAGAGGACCTAGGTTCAAATCACAGTTCTGTTTCTTACTTGGACTTTGGCAAGTCAGTCCATCTTCCTTTTCCTCAGTTTCCCCATTTATAAAACGAGGGCATTTTATTTGGTGTTCTCTAAAATCTCATCTAGCTCTAAGTCCTATGATACTGTCAAGCTCTGGCAAGCTAGAAAGGCTTTGAGCTCAGGACTAGTGACATATTCCATTTCTGTTGTCCAAGGATCTGCCTAGCTAAATTCATAGAGGATTAACATTAGAAGATTGGATACCAAGTGATGAATATTTTGGCCACTGGAACTCATGAAAGCACTTATTTACAGAAAGGCTTTTTGTGATCTGCATAAACAGAGCGCTTAGCCATACGGATGAAGCCATAGATCTTTTGATACAAAGATCAGTGGGGAAAAGGGGAGAGGAGCAAAACTTAACACTGATTACTACATGCACAATCTGTGCTTTCACCAGGGACAAATCCCACCAATATTTCATTTGAATTTAACAAAATGAACCTATGTCCAGTCACTACCTGATGTTCATGCTTCATTCTCAAAGAGGACCAATGATATCACACTTGTGATGTCTTGACTTGTGCATTAATTGCATTTGGATTTGAGTGAGGTAAAAGTGCATGAAGTCATCACCCTTGCTCTCTCCTCCAAAGTCATCAGAGTCCAGTGGCAAGACAAGGGGCAAGACAACTGGCGATGGCCCAGGATGCCACCAATGCCTATGTGACTTTGGGAAACTTACCACTCTGAGCTTCACTTTTCCCATCTGTAAAACTAGAAGGTTGGACTGCATGCACTCTCAGGTCCCTTCTAGCTCTAAAGCTATGATCCTAATATTGTCCTGACTGGGGGTGGGGCAGTGCAGCTAGGTGGTGCCATAGTGGATAAAGCTCCAGGCCTGGAGTCAGGAAGACATCTTCTTGAGTTCAAGTCTGACCTCAGACACTTACTAGCTGTAGGAATCTGGGCAAGTCACTTAACTCTGTTTGCCTCAGTTTCCTCATCTCCCAAATGATCTGGAGAAGAAAATGGCAAACCACTCCAGTATCTTTGCCTAGAAAACTCCAAATGGGGTCATGGCGAGTTGAACATGACTGAAATGAATAAACAATAAGAACATGATTCTCCTACACTGTGTTACTCTACTGTGGGGGACTTTAATCACAAACCTGTCGAGAGGTACCCGAATCACCTTGGGCAGATCATTTAATCTCTTTAGCCCTCAGTTTTTTCATTTGCCATCAATTGAGTCAACTATGTGCCAGTCAGTGTGCTAAGTGCTAGGGATATAAATATAAGCAATTAGAAAGATACTCTCATCCCTTAAAGAGCTTACATTTTAATAGGGGAAGACAGCACATAAAACACCCAGAAAATGAAGGAATGGTAGATCTCAATGGCCTCTGATGCCTCCTCCAGCTCTCAGTTCATGGTCCTCCACTATATCCCTATTGCAATCCATTTTTCTTTCACAACTGGTCCAATTTCTATAACTCCCAATTTCCTTAGATAATTTTATGGCATATTTGACATTTGACAATGACAGGTCAGTGGGGTTTGATTCTTCAAAATGACACATTGGCTTCTGCAATGGCTAAGCAGGGTCCATGACAAATGATTTGTTCCTCAGCTCGAACCATTTCTTAGAAGATTTAGCATTTGCTCAGTACACATCATTCTCTGAGAAAATAGCCACTATATTCCTTGGCTATTGGCTCCTATCGATGACTTCTAGAATTTCCAAGTGGTCCCCTAAAGCTAGGGTTGCTAGCAACTACTAAGAGGACTCTTGAGAGGCAATTTGGTATGGTGGATCAGATACTAGGCTTGGAGTCTAGAAGACCTAAAGTCAAATCTCAACTCAGATACTTGTTAACTGTGTGATGCTGGACAAGTCACTTTGCCCTGATATGCCTCAGCTCCCTTCTCTATAAAATGAGTTTAAATTCAATGGCCTGCAAGGCATCTTCTAGCTCTAAGACTATGGTTCCTATTCAAACAGCCACCAATATAATACAGACTCTTACCCCTCTAACCTGAACTATTCTATCAGCCTTTTATTTTGTCTCTTTGCAGCAAGTGTCTCCCCACATCAATCTATCTTCCCCTTATCTACAAAAGTGATTTTTTTTTCATCAAGCATAGGTCTGACCATGTCAGCTATCCCCTCTATAAACGCCAATGGCTCCTTTTGTCCTCCAGGATCAAATGTAAGATCCTGTTTGGGGCATTTTAAAACCCTTCACAACCTGGCTCCTTTGTACCTCTCCAATCTTCTTATAGTTTACTTCTCTATGCACTCTGTGGCTGATGCACTTCTACTGGTCTACTTGCCACTGAAGTCCATAGCATTGTCAAATATTTCAGTGTCAGGAAATGATATGATTTTATCAGCGGAAAGAATTTTAAATTCTAAGGACCATTCTTTCTGACTTGCAGCTGAAACTTTCCCCGAGAGTATGGGGGCTTTTTGTTTGTATGCCCAGCCCTTAGCACAGTGCTTTGCACATAGTGAGTCCATTTAAGTTCACTGACACCCAAGATGTCAGTGTTTAATCTTTCCATCTCCTGTTTGATCACTTCAAGTTTACCTTGTTTCATAGATCTTACATTCTAGGTTCCAGCCATCCTGGAGAATCAAATGGGCCTTAGAAAGCATTGCTAACAATAAAGTTGGTGGAAGTGATAGAATTCCAGCTGAGCTTAACCCTAAAATATGAGACTGTTAAAATGCCGTACTCAGCATGCTGGCCAATTTGGAAAACACAACAGTGTCCACTGGATTGGAAAAGATCAGTTTACATCCAAATCCTAAAGAAGGGCAATGTCAAGAAAGGTTCAAATTACTGAACAAGAACATTCATTTCATGTGCCAGCAAGATTGCTTTTAAAATTCTGAGTGCTAGGCTTCCGCAATATAGGAACCAAGAATTATCAGAAGAACAGGCTGGCTTCTGAAGAGACTGAAGAACTAGAGACCAAATTGCCTACATTACTTTATTATGGAGAAAAGAAGGGAGTTTCAGGAAAATATCTACTTCTGCTTCATTAACTAAACTAAAGCTGTGTGGATCACAACAAAATGCGACAATTCCTGAAAGAGATGGGAGTACCAGATCATTTTGCTTGTCTCTTGAAGAACCTGTATGAAGGCCAAGAAGAAACAGTTAGAACTAAACATGGAACTGATTGGAAAAGGTATATGACAACCACGTTGTCACTTTATTTATTAAACTGATATGAGGGGTACATCATGTGAAATACCAGGCTGGATGAATCAAAAGCTGGAATTAAGGTTTCTGGGAGAAATATCAACAATCTCATATGCAGATGATACCACTCTGATGGCAGAAAGTGAAGAGGAATTAAGAAGCTTCTTGATGAAGGTGAATGAAGAGAGTGTAAAAGCTGGCTTGAAGTTTAACATCAAAAAATGAAGATCTTGGCAATTGGTTCCATCACTTTCTGGAAAATAGAGGGAGAAGAAATGGAAGCAGTGTCAGATTTCATATTCTTAGGCTCAAAGATCACTGCAGATTGCAATTGCAGCCATAAAATTAAAAGATGCTTGCTCTCTGGAAAGGAAGCTATGGAAAATCTGGACAGCACACTAAAAAGCAGAGACATCGCCTTGCCGACAAAGGTCCATATAGTCAAAGCTATGGTTTTTTCCAGTGGCAATGTATGTTGTGTGAGATGGACTATAATGAAAGCTGAGTGCCACAGAATCAATGTTCCTGAATTGTGGTGCTGGAGAAGACTTTTGAGAGTCCCTTGGACCGCAAGGATATCAAATAAGCCAATACTTAAATTAATGCAGGCTATTCGCTGGAAGGTCAAAAACTGAAGCTGAAGCTTAAATACTTTGGCCACATAATGAAAAGGTGGGAATCATTGGAAAGGATCCTGATATTGGGAAAGATTGAAGGAAAAAGGAAAAGGGTACAGCAGAGGATGAGGTGGATAGATAGTGTCATGGAAACAACTAACATGAACTTGAGTAGATTTTGAGAGATAGTGAAGGACAGACTTTGGTCCATAGGGTCATGAAGAGTCAGACATAGCTGAACAACAACAACAAAAAAGTTTCATTCATGCATTCATTCAAGAAGCTTACATTTCAACATCTACCCTCTGTACAATGTGGACAATGCTCACAGAATTGTTTTTTTTGGGGGGGCGGGGTGGAATCCTCTGTAAGACTTAATGTGTTTTGTAAACCTTAAAGCAGTTATAGGATTGTGGGTTATTAGCTAAGAAGCAATGTTGCCCAGTGGGAAGAGCTCTGGATTCCAAGAACCCGGAATCTAATCTTGCTTCTCTTGCTTGCTACCTATGTATCTTAGGTTAATCACCTCACTTCCCTGGGCCTCAGTTTCCTCATCTGTAAAATGACAAGATTGGATTAGATGTCTTCTGAAGTTCCTTACCCCTCAATATATGATCCTTGTTTTATGGTGTACACTTATGGCTCTTTGCTGCCCCCAGCAGGATCCTGGCTTCTCTCTTGCCTGCTCTGTCTCCCTGACCCTTGCATGCTGGGGACTGGAGGGCAGGGGGGTGGGGAAGAGTTTAAAATAACTTCTTGATAGGATGTTCAAACTTCAAGGGGAATTTATCTGCAATGGATCACAGGCTCATAATGACATTGTAATAGGGACTGGTAAAGGCTGGAACAGAAATGGAGCAGGCCTGGGATAGGGAGTTCAGTGGGTATATGAGTAGAGAAAATCATAAATAGTTCTGTGAACTTAATTAAAATTTTTTATAATGATACTTCCCTATAATTGATTTCCTTTGTAATATTATGTTTTTTATCTGATTCATTTAAAAACATCATTACAAAGAGTCTGTAGACTTTAATGACTGCCAAAGGGCCTGTGATACAAGAACCTTCTTTTTTTAATGTGAGGCAGTTGGGTTTAAGTGACTTGCCCAGAGTCACACAGCTAGTGAGTGTTATGTGTCTGAAGCCGGATTTGAACTCAGGTCCTTCTGTTTCCAGGGCCGGTACTTTATCCACTGCACCACCTAGCTGCCCTAAGAACCTTCTGTTAGAACAAGAAGGGACCTCTGAGGACACCCAGTCCAACTCCCTTATTTAGAGATGAGGAACCTGATGTTCAGACAGGTAACATGTTTGCCATACTGACTGGTTCCCATATCTGTGGATGCTCCTTCCCTACCCCACCCTCCCCAAAGAGAGAAATGAGTTATTATGACTTTGTTTCCTAAAACATAGATCTGACCATAGCATCTATCCCTCTCTATAAACTCCAGTGGCTCCCTATTCCTTTCAGGATCAAATATAAGATCATCTGTTGTACATTTAAAACCTTTCATGACCTGGCGCCTTTTCACCTCTCCATTCCTCTTACATTTTATTTCCCTTTATGTACTCTGTCTGTGATGCAGTCCCCTTGGCCACCAAAGTCCATGGCACTGTCAAATGTTTCAGAAACTTTAAGTTATACTTACCTTTAAATTATAGCCCCCAGGAGTCAGGATAGGAATACAGATGAACTCTTGAAGGTAAATGTCATACAATGGGTTGTTGAGAATGCTTAATCTTTCTTAGCCTCAGTTTCCTCATCTGCAAAATGAGAGGTTTGGACTCAATAGCTTCTAAGTTCCTTTAAATTGACTCTAAATAAAATGAATGGTATTCATATGGCACATTAAGGTTTGCTTGCATGTATTTGCTACATATATATCCCCAGATTTTTTGGGGGGTTGTTAAGGGGAAGAAGGAGAGAGAAAGAAAATGGGATAGAAAGAGAAGAAGAGGAAGATGGGGAAGAGAGGGAGAGGGAGATATGGGAAAGGGAGAGGAAGTGGGAGGAGGAGATAGAGTGATAGAGGTGAAGACAGGAAAATGGGAGGGAAAGAAAGGAAGACGGAGATGAAGAAGAAAGAGAGGGAGAAGAAGATAGAAGAGTGGGAGAAAAAGATGTAGAGAGATGGGGAGGGAGAAGATGGGGAGAGACAGATGAAGAAAAGGATGAAATATAGCCAGATCCTCCTTCCTAAAATGATAATCCCAGGAAGGGAATCACCTGTAAGGAGAGTAGGACATGAGGGTGTAGGTTTCTCCAGGCTGGCAATGTAGCAAGCATGGAGAAAACGGAGTCTGAAGAATGAGTTCGAGGGAGAACGGAAGCCTCATTTCTCATCAATATGTCAGGCTCAGTCCTGCCTGGAGGCAGAGGATTGAACCTGATGCCCTCTTATGATCTGTTTGACCTTCTTTTTCTCTGACTCTAAGAGCTTCATAATTGTGTCTTAAAGATCTTTGATGACAAGAAGAGGTTGCCCTGAATCAGTAGGTTCATTTGTCACCTGTCACTTTATACACAGACACACAGTAACACAGACACAGAGAGAGAGACAGGGGGAGAGAGAGAGAGAGAGAGAGAGAGAGAGAGAGAGAGAGAGAGAGAGAATCAGGATATACAAGGTAGTAATATTTTTTTTTCCTTTCATCTCTATGTCCACCCAACTATTAACCTCTTGGCTTGTCATTATTATTAAAAGCCGACTGGGATAATTGCCTACCTGTGAGGGGTTTTTTTTCCCCTTCACTTAACTCAGAATGGGAAATTATTTTGAGCAGTGACATTTCAACACCCCCCCAACCCCCAGTTAAATATGATGTTCCTTGAAGGGATAATACAGCTTGACTCCACCTCCCTCCTTAATGCTCTGTTCGCCATTGAATAGTAGGCAAGTTATCAGGGAAAGGGCAGATCCCACTCTTGCTTCAAAGAGCCAGCCTCAGTAATTCTATCAATTATGCAAAGATGATTGATGAGGGTAACCAAGCTGTTTTTCTCTGGCCTGCTGGCTGTTCCTTGTCCACAGCACAGTACAGTGGATAGAGCACTAGACAGTAGCAGGAAGAGCTGGGTTCACATCCCTCTTCTGACACATATTAGCAGCTGTCAAGTCCCTTCACCTATCTGAGCCCCAGTTTACTCCTCTATAAAAAGATGGGATTGCACTTATCCCTTCTGGCTCTAAATCCCTGAGCCTATGGTCATTCCTTCTCCTGCCTGTGCACTTTTGTATAAAGGTTCCCCCATATCTGCGGTGTATGCCTGTTTCTTCTACCTCATCATATCTTTGATTTCCTTCAAATTATGATGAGGACTAGGAAAGTCCTCCCCATGAAGCCTTTCCTGATCCCCACCAGCTGTTAGCATTGACAGTCTCTAACGGGACAATTCTTTTGCCTTCTCTAGGCCCTCAGTTTCTTCATCTGTAAAATGGTGATGATAATAGCACCTGAGTTCAAATCCTGCCTCTGATAGTCCCTAGCAGATAAGAGTACCTGCCACACAAAGTTATTGTGAAGATTAAATGAATTAACATGTGTAAAGTGATTTACAAACCTTTAAGCACTATATAAAGGCCAGGTAGTGTTATTCTCATATCTAGATTTGCAAAACACTTTCCTCTCAACAGTGTAGGGAGTCAGGCATCACAGAGGTCTGTGCCTTTCACTATAGGAAACTCCCAATATGGAGATTCCTCCTACTGGATGGAGAGTGCCTTCAGCACTGAGAGTTTGAGTCACAGGCACACGAGTGCATGCCTATCATGTGTCAGCAGCCGCACTTCCTGATGCTAAGTCTGGCTTTCAGCTCTTATGCCACACCATCTCTTTGGTGCAGAAAATCCCCATTTTGCAAATGAGAAAATTGAGGTTCAGGTGGTTTAAGAGTCTAGCTAATAAACTAGTACATTTCTGAGGTGGGAGTCAAACCCAGTTCTCCGGACTAGTTCAGCTTTCTATCCAATAGACCATGTTGAATGTCTAATAGAAAGAGTTGTCCCTGAAGTCTGGTTTAGTTTAGTTTAAGAGTAGCTAAAGAGCTAAAGTTGGTTTCATCAAATCTGAGTTTGTATTCTGGCTCTATCCATGTTGCTGTGTGACTTTAGACAAGTCACTTAGCTCCTCTGTGTCTCAATTTCTTCACGTGTTAGGGTTGGACTACAGTCTGAGACAAACTGTGAGGTCCCTTCAAGCTCTAGAACTATGGTCCTAATTAACAACTCAAAAAAGTGTTAAATACTATGTGCCTGGCACCAGATGGGGTACTTGGAGCACAACACCAAATGGAAGTAGTCTTTGCACTCAAGGAGTGTACATACTACTGAGGGATATAATAAATATACATACATTTATAAAGAAAATATATATCAAATGAAGGAAAGCACTTTGTACTAACGTGTTTGAGAAAGTTTAGTTACCTTTCTTCATGGAATTGATTGCCTTGGACCTTATGGACCCCTAGGAATGATGATGTTGCCAACAGGTCAGAAAGAATGATGGGCCCTGTCCATCCAGAGAGCCAAAAGACCTTCATGCTCCAATTAAGGGGAAGTGGATGGCTGATTAATGGTGCTTGACAGTAATAAAAATCCTTCTTTTGAGCCTTTGAGTAAGATTCAAGGAGACAAAAGTACCTTCTGTTAAGGTAGAAGTGGTCCTTGGAGAGGGGCTGGTCTCCTGCTGGTGTCTAACTTGTTGAAGAATCTAGCAAGAAAAATGGGTGAGATTTTAAAAGGTAAATAATAACTTCATGACTCACTGACATGGAAAAGATTAGTTGTAGAGATAAACTAAAGAGTTAATACAGAAACTCCTTATGTTTGACTTTATTATTGTATTTTTTTAATTGTCAAGCATCTGTTTTCTCTCCCTCCCCCTCCTCCTCTCACCTCTCAATTTGGAAATGAAAAACAAAACTGTACAAATACATATACATATGTAGTCAAGCAAAACTGATTCCCACATTGACTGTGTCCAAAAAGCATGTCTCACTCTGCATCTTAAATCCATCACCTCTCTGGCAGGAGATGAGTCATCATTGATCTTCTGCCATTGTAGTTGGTTATTGCATTAATCAGAATTCATAAGGCTTTCAAAGTTGTCTTCACAATTTTGGTGTTACTGTATAAATGGTTCTCTTGGTTTTGCTAACTTCACTCTGCATCAGTTCACACAAGTCTTCCAAGATTTCTCTAAAGCCATCCATTTCATCATTTCTAACAACTCAGTAGCATCCCATTTCACCCATATACCAATTTTGTTTAACCATTTTTTAATTGATGAGCACCTCCCTAGTTTCTAGTTCTTTGCCACCACAAAAAGAACTACTGTGAGTATGTTTGGTACATAGAAGTCCTTTTCCTCTTTCTTTGATCTCTTGGGTATATAAGCCTAGGGGACAGTGTTTGATTTTAGAATAAATGATACAATGTTCTTGAGATACTTACCTAACAGAGAATCACAGGATCCTAAATTAGACTAGCTCTGGTCTTACCCCTTCATTTTACAAATGAGGAAACTGAGCCCCACAGTGGGCAGATGACTTCTGAGCACTAATTTGTAGCAGAAAGAAATACTTTAGAGATCCTCTAGTCAAAACCCCTCATTTTGCAGAAACTGTGTTCCAGGAAGGGTAAGTGAATTCTCCAAAGTAAGGCAGGTAATAAGCCTCAGTGGTAAGATTTGATTTCAGGGACTCTGCTGAATCAACTTTCTTTTCATTCTTCCATCTAGCCCTCACAGATGATTTTAGCTTATACCAAAATATGGCAGCTAGGTGGCGCAGTGAATAGAGTGCCAGGCCTGGTGTCAGAAAGACCTGAGTTCAAATATGGCCTCAGACACTTCTAGCTGTGTGACCCCGGGCAAGTCACTTCACTTTGTTTGCCTCAATTTCCTCATCTGTAAAATGAGTTGAAGAAGGAAATGGCAAATCACTCCGATATCTTTACCAAGATAACCATAAATGTGGTCATGAAGAGTTGGATGCATTTGAAACAATACAACAACCAAACACCATAGTGGCACCACCATATTCCCTCAGAACAGGGAAGCATGCAGTGGTCTGAAAACATGCTGGACATTGAACCAGATACCATGTGCATAAATGCCTATATACCTAATAATAATGATGATGATGATGATGAAGGGGCAGTATGGTCAAGTGGATGAGAGAAGTGGACTTAAAATTGGGATACATGAGTTCAAATGGTACCTTGGATGCTTACTAGCTCTGTGACCTCAGGCAAGTCAGGTAACCTCCTTCAGCCTCAGTTTCCCCATCTGTAAAATGAAGTGGTCAGACTTCTGGCTTTTGGCTTTGGGAACCTTTTCCAGCTCTAAATTCATAAAATGATGATGATAACTCACATGTATTTGGTACCTGGCACATAGCAAATACTTCATAAATACATACTGACCAAATGCTTTAAGGTTTTCCGATGTTCTTCACATTCCTTTTGCTCATTTGATCCTGACAATAACCCTGTGTCATAGGTGTCATCATTACTATTCCTATTTTAGAGGAACCTGAGAATCAGAGAGGTTATATAATTTACCTAGGGCCACACTGCTTGTAAGTATCTAAGGTAGGATTTGAACCCAGGTTTCCTGAATCTAAGTCCAGTGGTCTCTCCACTGAACTGTTCTATCTCTCAATGCCAAGCATCTTAATAAATCACAATATCCCCCAAAATGAAGGTATTTGAGGCAATGAAATATAACAGAAAAGCCTGGCCTGGGAGTCAGGAGACCTAGTTCAAGGCATGACTCTGATACTTTAAGGCATTGGCATTGGCCTTAGCCAAGCGACTTAGCCTCTCTGATTCATCTTCTATAAAATGGAAGGGGTTGGCCTGGATCACCAAACGCCCCTTTCGGTTCAGACATTCGTTCTGTGATCTGGCACAAGCAGTACCTGGTTCACCTTCAGTGACCTCAAAATAATGATGATAATAATGGAAGTGATCACCATCACCATCCTCTGAGGTCTTTGGAGATGTCAAAACCTACTTGGGCACTGTGGGATGTGCTGTGTCCCTCATCCCAGTTTCAGTTCTAGGAATGGTGCAGTAGAGATCCTGGGAGGGGAAACAGGGGATCAGGATTCCAATCCTACCTGTGTTAGTCCCTAAACTGTGTGATCCCAGACAAGTGACTCAATCTTCTGCACTGTCTTTCCTCATCTATAAAATGTGGGACATAGGTCAGAAGATTTCTGAAGTCTCTTTGTGTTCTAAGCCTATGATCCCATAAGAAAGTCTTAGAAAGACCTCTCAGAAGTCTATTAGCCTGACATTTCAGCCTAATCCCTGGCAATCCTCAGTCATCCATGCCGTTTTACTTCTTTTGGCCAACGCAAGAGACCTCATCTTGTGCAGTATAGCAACAGGCAGGCAGTTGGAGGAGGAAATGATCATTATTTTATATTTTTTTCTTTTTGAAAATTTTTAATTTTTTTGTTACATTTTAAGTTCTGAAATGTCTCCCTCCTTCCTTCCTCACTCCACACTAGAGAAGTCTACCATATATATACATATATACACATATATGTATATGTTTGTATATATATACACACGTGTGTTTGTATGTATATATGTATGTATATTTCTACCAGTGTGTGTATATATTTGTACATATGTGTACGTATGTTTATACATGTGTGTGTGTGTGTGTGTGTGTAAAACCACACACTTTGAATACTTCAATTTATCTGTTCTTTCTCTGGAGGTAGATAACATCTTCCTTCAAAGGTCCTTTGTAATTGATTTGAGTGTTTATAACACTCAGAATAATTTAGTCATTCACAGACATTCTTCGAACCATATTGCTGTTACCATATACACCATTCTCTTGGTTCTGCTCATTTCACTCTTCATTATTTCATGCAAGTGTTTCCATGTTTTTCTAAAATCAACCTGCTCATCATTTCTTACAACACAGTAGTATTGCATCACAGTCATATACCATAACTTGTTTAGCCATTCCACATTTGATGGGTATCCCCTCAGTTTCCAGAAGGGATCGTTATTTTAAAAATTAAAATCATGGTGCCTCATAGTCAGTCCCAGATTTTTTGCTTCATTCCACTTCCAGATGGCTGTTATCATTTGCAAGACCAGAGAAAAACGTGTCTTCAATTTGTGAAGTTTCAAAAGCTCCCTGGCTGTATTCTGAAATTCTATTGAATGTCTTGCCTCTCCACCCTCCGTCACTCTCTCTGTCTCATTCTATCTGTCTCTGTCTCTCTTGTATCTGTCTCTGTCTCTACATCTCTCTGTGTGTGTCTCTGTCTCTGTGTCTGTATCTCTTTTTCTCTCTCTCCCTCCCTCTCTCCCCTTCCCTTCCTCTCTCTCTCCTTTGCCCCCTTTCTCCCCACACTCTTCTTTTCCCCCTCCCTCTCCCTCCTTTCCTCATCCCCCACCAGTGGACTCTGTCTTGTTCTGGGACAATTTGACAATCTCATTCTTGGTATTCACCTCAGCCTTTCCCAAGCAGTAACTGCAGAAAACACTTGATTCTACTGGAAAGAGAGAGACCTGAGAATCCTTAATAAATTCTCCATATCCAATTGCCTGGATAGAGCAAGAACATCTGTGTTCAATGTGTATCATTCTCCTAGGTTATAATGAATTGAGTGTGAAGGCCTGCCTGGTCTCACTGGAGGGCTCCTAAGTGACTCTATCTTCTAGCAAATTGATATTTTTCTGAGCCCAGGCAGTTCTGTGAATAGGTGTAACCCAGAGGTCAGCCAGTGAGTGAGTAGTCAATTGGTTCTAGAATGTGCTAAACCTCATTCTATTTCTAACCTTCATTCCTGTTCTAACATTGGATTCCAACCACACTGCTATTCCCACTGGCTGACTTTGTGGGACCTGTGTTCTAGTCCTGATTTTTCTAATCTTGATGTGCTGTGAATCCTTGGGCAAATCACTGTAGTGTATTGTGCCTCAGTTTCTCCATTTAAAAAAATTTATTAGTGAGGCAATTAGGCTTAAGTGACTCGCCCAAAGTCACACCATTAGGACGTATTATGTGTCTGAGGCCGGATTTGAACTCAGGTCCTCCTGACTCCAGGGCCAGTGCTCTATCCACTGCACCACCTAGCTGCCCCTGTTTCTCCATTTTTTAAATGATGATTTCTAACTGTGATTTTATCCCAAGGATCTGGCCTGGGCCTCCTTCTCTTTTCTGGATACTTATTTTAATTGGGCAACAATGAGCTCCTCTAACTTTAATTATGCTCTCTATGGGGATGATTCCCAGATCTAAATAGATAGCCCTAGTCTCCAGGCCCTGAAGGATGTTTGGTGCCCCTCCATTTTAGAAGAGCATCAGGGGATTGGGGATTTAAAGCTGGAAGGCACCTTGGAGACCATCTAATCTCATTCCCTCATTTTACAGACAAGGAAATGTTTCTTAAAGCTCAGGTCTAACCATGTCACTCCCCTACTCTGTAAACTCTAGTGACCACCGATTACTTCTAGGCTCAAATATAAACTCCTTTGGGGGCATTTAAAGACCTTTACAACCTGGCCCCTTTCTTTCTGCTCTGTCTCTACATGACCATCTTTCTCATTGTCCTCCACAAACTCCACACTATGGTTCAGCCATACTGGTCTCCTGTTCCTCACCCAAGAAGCTCTATCTCTGGCACCATGTCTTTGCATTGACCATCCCTCATGCCTAGAACACTCTCCCTCCTTACATTGATCTCTTCTCCCTGGCTTCTTTCAAGATCCAGCTCAAATACCATCTTCTGAAAGAGGCCTTCCCCAGACTCCACCACCACCACCCATGCCTTTCCTCTGAGATTACATACACTTTGTATGTGTCTGGCATATGCCTACTCTTGTACCTTGTCCTATTACAATATAAGCTCCCTGAGTGCAGGATTTTTTTTAACCTTTCTTTGTATTCCCAACATTTAAGACAGTGAGTGCTTAATATATAGTAAGTGCATAATAAGTGCTTAAAATGCTTTTGATAATTGACTGGAGTACACATATAAGTAATGTGTATTTGTATATATGTCATATATATATAGATATATAGACATAAAGTAAATACAAAGAAAGTTTGTGTGTTGGAGGGGGTCTCTAGCAGCTAGGTGAACTGGGAGAGGAAATGATGTCTGTTCTGAGGTTTAGAAAGAGCTAGGGATTTGAAAAGCGAATGCCTTCCTAGAATGGGGGCCAAAGTCCATGCAAAGAAACAAAGTTAAGAAGTAGAATTTGTATTTGCTATTTACAGTGGCATTTGTTGCTATTCATACTTCGTACTCAAAGAGGATGATGTCATGATGTTGGGATCAAGGTACGGTGTATTTGACTGTGGCTGATCAATGCAATATGAGCTTGGAAGGCTCTACCATAGGTTGGACATTTGAACATTTGGAATGGAGATGTCTCTAGATTTGCACATCTCACGCGTCCTTTGTGCTACTGTGATTCTGCTTTGCTCAGAGCATAACAACTTCTCTGATGCAGGCACACCATGTTGGGCAGTCCTGTGCCAGTGTCTCCCATGTTTCACAATCTATACTAAGATTTTTCAGAGACCTTGAGAGTGTCCTTATATCATTTCTTCTGACCTCCATGTGAGCGTTTGCCCTGTGTGAGTTTTCTGTTAAAATAGTCTTTTAGGCAAACGTACTGTTTGGCATTCGGAACAACGTGGCCAGCCCATCAAAGTTGTGCTCTCTGCGGTAGAGTTTGAATGCTTGGCAGTTCTGCTCGAGAGAAGATCTCATTTACAAGAAGTAGCAAAGCAAGGCACTTTGGCTTGACTGTAGTGAGCACAAAGGGAGATAATTAGAGCCCTTCCTATCCTGGGAAAACATGGAAAGAGCTGAGAAAGAAGGCAGTAGTGGCAAATGGGCCTGAGGCCCAGGTCTGAGAAGGACTTAGCCCCCACTCAGGTTATCTCTGGCCAGATTTTTGTTCTGACTGCCAGGGAAGAGAGGCCTCTGGCTTTAAAAAAGTTCACTGAGATCTTCAGTTTAACCTCTCCCCCTCCCCTTGTTACATAAGAATTGCTATTCTCTTAGCCTACTGAGAAGATTTCCAATGAGACTGATGGAGAAGGAAATGCAGGCTCTTGGAGCTGCTTTTTAAAAGGTTCGAGGGACCCTTTGAACTCCCCTCAGTGCAAACCTTCAAAGACCTTGCAAAGTCAAAGAAGATTGGGGGGTGGGGGTATCTGTTTTCTTTCCCTGCTCAGTAGCTTCTGAGAAAGGAGAATGGCAGTGGTGGGGGAAGCAAAACACAGAAGATAGAAACTTCTCATTTGTGTGATCAAAAGTAAATCACTTGTAGAATTGCAGGAGATTTTAAATTAAGTGGTTTTAATAAACTCACTTTTTATGGGGCCGTAGATGACAGGGGAATTTGGGAACCTTCAAAAAGCAAGGAGTTTGAGGTCTGGAGGAGCATTTTCACAAACAATGCGGGGTGTACTCCTCCTTCCCTCCCTCCCTGCCCTTTCTTCCCTCAAACTGATGCTCTGGCATCATCCTCGTGAAAGGAACTGAGAGGCAGTGCGATGTAGTGGATAGGGCCTCAGACTTCAAATGTTAGGAGAGCCTGGCTTCAATTACAATTTAGACTCTTGATAACTGGCTAAGTTAATCTGTGCCTCACTTCCCTCATCGATAAAATGAGAAAGTTGGACTTAATGTTTTCTTTCATCCCTTCCAGCTCTAAAATCTATAATCCTGTCAACTAAATATTTGAGAATGCACCAGTTGATACCATTAAGTAGAAATAATCTATAGTTTAATGGATAGAGTTTTGAATGTGGAGTAAGTCTGAGTCCTGCCTTAGACACCTATTGTCTGTTTGACGCTGGGCAAGTCACCTAACCTCTCCCAGACTCAGTTTCCTCATGTATAAAAATATATTAACAGTACCTACTTCAGAGTTATTGTCAGGATAAATCATATATAAAGAGCTTAAAGTGCTCTACAATGTTAGCTATCATTACTGTTGCTGTCATTATCATCATGATAAGCATTGTTTTTATCATTATTATTGAGTAAAGGTATATGTTTCATTAAATGGCCTCTGGGGTAAATGAAATGAAAGAAACTTGCCTTTGGTGCTCAGCCCGAAGAGGTCATATCTAAGGTTGTTAGCATTTGAAGAAATTCAGGTGGATTGAACATTTACAAATATTGGTTATTTGTTTTTACCACTGGCTTGCTCTAAGACCTAGTTTGAGGAATTCATATCACCAATCTTCTCCTCCCCCAATATGTGGCCTACCCCTTGGTTTTCTGAAGTTTTCCTTCCCTGAGTGATAGAGAGAGAGATAACATGTTGCAAGTTGATCTCTTTCTTCTCAGCCTTCTCTTCCCACCTTCTGACTTGCCCACAAGCTGCTAAGCCCTTCCTAATGGCTCCATTTGGGAAAAGAGAACATGGAACTCTCATTCAAAGATGAAAACCTCCACCACTGGACCAGATGTCCATGGCAGAGCCCTTTAATTTTTTTTTTTAATTCTCATTTGGCTATTTGGTCTCATTCTGTCAGCATTACAGCTAAAGGTGGAACCCTCCAACCATGCCATTCTAGTCTGTGTCTCTTTATATTATCCCATGTTAAATTTCAATCAAGATTTCCTTACAGGAAGAGCGGTCTTCCTGAGAAACTGAGAATTCCTTAGAGATCAAATGGTTAGAGAATTATAGAATCTTAGAACTAGAAGAAGTCTCAGAAAGCATCAAAGTCCACCTATTCGTGATCAAGAATTCCCTCTAGGGGCAGCTAGATCACTGGTCCTGGAGTCAGGGGGACCTGGTTTCAAATTCGGCCTCAGACACATGATACTTACTAACTGTGTGACCCTGGGTAAATCAATTAACCCCAATTGCCTTACCCCCCCCCCAAAAAAAAGAATCCCCTTAGGATCATACCTGTTAAATGCTCTTCCAGTCTCTGCTTAAAGTCTCTCATTTAAGAGGATCCTACTGTATCCCAAGACAGTCCATTCCCCTTTTGTGATGGCTTTAATTGTTAAGAAGTTTTCCTTATATCAAGAATAATTTTGATGTCTTGCCACCTATCGAAGATTAAGGTCAGATCCAGAGCCAAAAAGGACCTCAGAGACATTTTAATGCTACCTCTTTATTTTAAAGAGGAGGTAACTGAGGACCAGGGAAAAATGTCTTATCCAATATCACACTAGGTGGTAGGGGTCAGGGGTAGGGTATGATCTCAGGTCTTCTGTCTCCAGAGCCAGTGTTCTTTTAACTATATTATAAAAATTTATTATTATTATTAATTCTATATTCATATATATATTGGATAATAAATGAATATATTTAATTATTATTGATATTATCATAACAGTAATGGAGTGCCCAATTCATTTGTTTTCTCTTCTATGAAGCCTTCTGTGATTGACCTCCCTACTCTCAACCAGAAGTAGCCTTTCTCTGCAGACTTCTCTTACCACCTTATTTCTACCTCTCTTGTATTTATGGCATTTTATTGCACATAAATTTTATTCATTATTGTTAGTAGTAATAATTATAATAATATAGCTAGCAATTATATTGCACTTTACAAATATCACCTCGCTTTATCCTCACAACAACCCAGAAGGTAGGTCTTGTTATTATCCCCATTTTGCAGTTGAGGAAACTGAGGCACAAAGTGCCAGGATCCTGCAGCTAGTAAGTGTCAGAGGTGGAATTTAAGGCAAGATCTTCCTGATTCCAAGTCCAGCATTCTATCCACTGGACCATCCATCTGACTCCTGTTGTCCTTAGTGCTATGCTCAGCAGGCAAGCAGAATGCATTTTTGCTTTGTTTTGTTTCGTTTTTCCCTCTCTTCCACATGACAGCTGTTACCATACTTGAAACAACTTTTGTACCACCTCCAAGCATTGGCATGGTACTTCATCATTTGACTCTCAGAGTGCATACAACCTCCTTGTTTTGCAGAAGAGGAAACTGAAGCTCAGAGAGTCTCCATGGCTGTTCCCGAGGTCACCCCCCATACATGTGTCAGAGCTGGCACTTGAATTTTCTGTACCCAGTCTCCCAATTGACTCATCACTCCCTACTCCAGCTCCCCTTGCTAAGCAGCATTCTAATCTGACTTGGAGCATGTATTCCACAGCTGAATCTCAGCTCTTTCAGGTTGAAAGGGTCCAATTTAAGATGCAGCCATTTTCATTAGTGTAACTAGTGTTCACTTGGAAAGCTGGTTCCTTGCTTTGCATGCATGCCCATAATTCTCATTCCTTCTAGTGGGAATTATGCAAGTTCACTGAGGGATAATTAGGCACCTTAATGAGGAAATGTATAGTTTCTGTAACTGTTATTTATTAAGCTTTTATACAGTACTTTATATATTCAAAGCACTTTGCAAGCATTAATTAGTTAATCCCCCAGCTCGGTGGGAAGGAGGTCAATAAATAGTAATGGTTATGGGAGTTACAGAGATGGGTTTTCTCAGCTACTATACAACCTGGGTGCAAAGCAAAAAATTAAAAACAAAAACAAGAAACCTGGACGTGGGAACAGGAGAAGGCTTTGCTGACAAACTGTTATAGACACCATTGGATTTAAGAGCTTAAAGAGTCTTCAGAGACTGTCTCAAACAATAATTTATGTCCATAATTTTATGTCTGTTTATTTTTTTTCCCCTTTTTCTCCCAGTATATCTCTTAGCAGACATTTGGAATAACCCCAAGGGAGCTCATAATCTCTTTGGTTGTGACACCATCATCTGAAGGCTGGAAAAAGATTGGGTAAAACAAGGGAATAGGAGCTCTTTCTAATGGCCGGCACATTCCATGTATATTGGCAACAGATTTTTCGAGACTATTAAGTTGGTCTATGGCTTATGGAATTTATAGCAGAAAGGGACCTTGGAGATCATCTAATGTGAAGATTCTAAATCGTGTGTTTTGTTGATGAGGGACTTGAAACCCCTAAAGGGAAATAATTTGCCCAAAGTCACATACCTAGAAAGTAGGGGAGAGAATTGGACCCCATGTCTTCTGGCGCCAAATCTCGTATCTGAATCAATCAACCAATAAACAGTTATTAAGTGTCTACTATGTGCCAGGCACTGTGAGTTCTGAGGATACAAAGCATTATTTTATAAATGAATGTTATTGATAGATCACAGTCATTTAAGGGTATGACAATGCCAGCCTCCACTCTGGAATTGAATTCTCCCTCATGACAATGAAAAAGGGTTATTTAATAACAACCAACAGAGTAAGTGTCTCTGAAACAGTCTGCACCGCTCTTCCCTGCTAGTACCTCTCCTCTCAGAAGAAAGGAGGGCCAGGTTTTTCTGTTTTGTTACTTATTCTCTGGGACAATATCTGATTTCTCAATCACTTGAATTTCTGCCCTCTTTCTTACATCTTTATCATGTCGTTGGACTTCCCATGTCTGTTTCTCTTCTGGCTTTTCTTCTGCAGAGGTCTTCACTCTGCCTTGGTTCACACAAATCACAGGATCCTAAATACAGAGCTAGAAAAGCCCTATCATCCAACCCCCTCATTTTCCAGAAGGGGAAACTGAAGCTCAGAAATATGAAATGACTTTATAGGATCAAAGATTCAGAACTGGAAAGGACCTCAGAGGCCATGAACCCCATTTCCTGTATTTCTCTGATGAATATGTCTTTCTGTATGGCACCTACAGACACTTATCTATTGAGCAAAATAGCATAGAGATTGTGGAAATGATGACTGATCATGATAATCAATGGTAGGACCTAGGTTCAAGTTTTGTCTCTGGCACATACTGACTAAGGACCCTGGGAAATCAATTAATAGCTCAGTGTTCAGGAAACTTTCTAAGACTGCAAATTATAAAAGTGTGCTGATTACCTCAGTGGAGGAGTTTTCTACACTGAGAAGCCTCCCACTGATTTTACAGGGGTAAAATCACAAGGATGCACAAAATAAAAGCAATGATGGTAAAATTGACATTATCACAGAATCTCAGAATTATAAGGGTCCCAAGAGGCCACCTAGTTAGTTTCATTTGTATCTGCATGGGAATCTCCCTAACCAACAACATCCCTGAGAAATGATCATTCAGTCTCTACTTCAAGAATTCCAGTAAGGCAAAATCTACTACTCTTCAAAGCAACTGGTGCCATTATTGGGCAGCTCTAATTATCGGAAAGGGGGCCATTTCTCCTACCCCACCTGACCCCCCCAAACATTGGCCTGGAGCCTGCCACCCTTGAACTTTGTGCCTAGTTTTTCTCCCAGGGGTCAAGCAGAAAGTCTAATTCTTCTTGCAT
Organism: Vombatus ursinus; assembly: GCF_900497805.2. Classification (NCBI taxonomy): domain Eukaryota; kingdom Metazoa; phylum Chordata; class Mammalia; order Diprotodontia; family Vombatidae; genus Vombatus; species Vombatus ursinus. Next base: position 8,074,414 of record NW_020943070.1, read on the forward strand.
ATTTGTATCACACTTACACTCTACAAAACATTCTTCTCACAAAGACCTTGTTTTATCATTCAGGAAACTCAGCTTCAAATCAGAAGACTTGGCCCCAGCTCCCACATTTCATCTACTGGTTGTATAGTTCTGGATGAGTCACATAACATCTCTGTGCCTCAGCTCCCCCATTTGTAAAATGAGAAAGTATTCCTCAGTGGCCCCCAAGTTCCAACTCTAAATCTACGATAATATGATCCTGTGAACTGGGAGAGACCATGAAATTCCCATGCCCTTCTTCAATAGACCCAGGCTGTCACCTAATGATGGGAAAAAGGAACTAGGCTTTGATTATGTGGGAGTCATGCTTCCCGTATTGTAATCAATTTTCTCATTGATAAAAATGAGGATGATAACACTTGACCTACTTTCTCACAAGGATCTTGTGAAGGCTATGTGTATTTACAAACTGTAACTGTGCTATATAAATGTGAGTCATTTTCATTAATTTTCCCAAGATTCACTTTTTCCATATTGTTTATATTTAGAATACATCTGTATTTAATTACAGATTTATGGGCAAAGGAAAAATATTTTCATACCTACCAGCCAATTCCACCCCTAAGTAAACACTACCTCTGTTTGTTTTTATTCTTTCTGACAGAGATGGGTCATTACCCCTTTCATGGTCCACTGTCAAAACACAGAAGAGACTTGCCATTTGATAGAAATTCATAAGGGATAGTCCTGGTGTTTTGCAGAATCTGGTGCAGTGGGAGGAGGGAATCTGCCTCCTCTTGACCTTCAGCCCAAAGCAGGACATCATGAAATTGTTACAAGGAGCAAACATGTGTAAAGGCAAAGTCCAGCCATCCGGGCAGGCATGAGCCATGGTCTCCACTTGGCTTACTAGAGACCACGTCCAGGAATGAATTGACCTTGCCTTCTCTCTCACTGCAGCTTCTCATATATTCTGTGTGCCAGATAAATGAGACGACTTACTGTTCTCCAAACATGCATCATGCTTTCCCACCTCTCTGCCTTTACTGAAGTAAACTCTCTACTTGATATGCTTTCTTTTTCCTGCCCTTGGCTCTATCTTCTACTTAAATCATATCTATCCTCTGAGTACCAGTACAAAGTCATCCCTTCTCTGATTGGCTTCCCCCCCCACCCAGAAGTGGTCTTTCTCCACAGAATGTTCCTTCTCCCTCTCTCTAGCACTTAAAATATTTGATTTATCATTTCAGATGTGCGTAGTTCAATTCCCCTTCTAGAATATAAGCTCCCTGGAAGGCAAGGACCATTGGACTTGTACTATATAAGGAAATACCTTCTAAAAATGAGGACAGTGTGCAAGTGGGGTAGGTTTTCTTAGGTTAATCAACAGACATTTAGCAAGTATTCCCTTTGTGCTGGGAACTAAGATATTAAGACAGAAATGAACCATTACTCACCATCAGGGAGCTTACATTCTAACCAAAAAAAGACAAAATGAAGAGAGATGGATAAACAGACAGATAGATAATGGAGAGAGAGAGAGAGAGAGAGAGAGAGAGAGAGAGAGAGAGAGAGAGAGAGAGAGGGAGAGAGGGAGAGAGGGAGAGAGAGAGAGAAATGAATATAGATATATAGACAAGATGTAGACAAAGTAGATACAAGGTTACCTGTAAGGGTAAGGCTTCCAACAGAACTTGGCATTTGAACTGCAACTTGAAGGAAACCAGTAATTTCAAGTGGTGGAGGTGAGAAGAGATAGTCAGGCATGGGAGACAGCCAGTACAAAGTACCAAGGAGATGAGAGAAGGAATGCTGTGTGTTAAGGAGCCTCAAGGAGGCTAGAATGGATAGATCATGCCACGAGTAGAAGTGAATAATGTGTCAGAAGACTATAATGGTAGAAAGGGTCCAGGTTGTAAAGTCTTGCATAACAGATGGAGTATTTTGTATTTGATATTGGAGGTAATAGAAAGCCACTGGAAGTGATTCAGTAGGGATGGTCACATGGTCAGATCTACACTTAAAGGAGAATCACTTTATTAGCAGTGTACAAAATGGACTAGAATGGTGAGGGACTTGAGGCAGGAGGACCATTTAGGAGAATATAGCAATAATCTAAATGAGAGGTGGTGAGAAGCTACTCTAAGGGGGTGGAGGTGTGAGGATAGAGAAGGGACGAATGTAAGAGATGTTCTGGAGATCACAGGAGATCTTTGGGCATAATGAGATGTTATAGATGTGGTAGAAAGGAGCCATGATTTAGTAGGGCTCATACTGGATGATAGCTCAAAGGATGTGGTTTGAACTTCATCCAATATCTAGTATAGCACTTTGCCTATAGTAGACTTTGTTGCCATGATCATTAAATGTATGATTATTAACATGAATGAATGAATGAATGAACTTGAAGCTCCTAGAAGACTCCTCCAAGGTCATTGTGCTTGGGAGCCATAGAGACAACAGGAGGGTCTTTATCTTACAGGAGACTAAGTCCTAAAAAGATTGTTGACCTATGGTGGAACAACCACCAGTATTCTAATTCTACTTTCATCTGTCCTCTACTCTTGTGTCTGGACTTCAGTGTTTGCCTTCTGATTAGTTTTCTTGATTCCAGTCTGTCCCCTTTCCAATTCATCCTCTTTACAGCTTCCAGAGTGATGTTCAGTCAGTCTGTCAGCAAACATTTATTAAGTGCCTTCTATGTGCTAAGCACTGGAATATGAAAAAAGTCAAAATGCAGTCCTACCTTCAAGGAGCTTACAATCTGATGGGAGAAACAACAAGCAAACAAATATATATATATATATATATATATATATATATATAGAGAGAGAGAGAGAGAGAGAGAGAGAGAGAGAGAGAGAGAGGGAGGGAGAGAGATATGGATATACATATATACACATATGCTACAAAGGATAGATAGGAAATAAATAAGAGGGTAGGCACTATGATTAAGAGGAATTGGAAAAGGCTTCCTGTTGAAGGTGAGATATTTCTAACACACAGAACTGACCATGGAACTCCTCTGCTCAAGAATCTTCAGTGGTTCCTTTTTGCCCCAAAGAAGAAATACAAACCCTTCTGTTGAACATTTAGAGCCCTTTCTAAACAGATTCTATATTACTCCCCTTCATTCACTCTACATTCTAACCCAAATAGCCTTCTCTCTGCTCTTCACACGTGGTACTCCATCTCCCCTCTCCAAGACTTTGCACTGGCTGTCCCCCATGCCTAGAACACCATCCCTCCTCACCCACACCTCTTGGAATCCCTTGATTCCTTCAATGATTCATAGAACTTGAGATGGACCTTAAAGGATGATGGAATTTGGCCTGGCAGAAAGAACAGTGTAGGTCATCCCAAGAGGGGGAAATGGGAATATTTGGGGGATCCCAAGGCCCTAGATTCAGAGCTAGAAGGACATTAGGGGTCATCTGGGACAAACCCCAATTTTCCAGATGGGGAAACTGATGCCCAGAGAGGTAAACCTAGGCTTGCACAGCTTTTAAGTGACTGAGGCAGGATACTGAGTTGATCTGCTTGGCCATATCTAGAGAGAAGTAAGAAATAAAATGAGTGGTCAATTCCAATTTAGGGATCCTTGTACCTTCTCATGTACCTACCACAGGGATTTGTACACAGTGAAGTGCTTAATAAATGAGTGAGTGAGGGAGAGAGAAGCAATGTGGCCAAGTGGAAACAACACCATCCTTGGAAATTAGGTGGGACCTGGATTTCCATCTCAGCCTTATCATTTAATATCCATGTGAAGTTAGGTAGCTCCCTTGCCCTCTGTGAGCCTCAGTTTCCCTATCTCACAGGGCTATTGTGAGGAAAACACTACAATTCTGAAAGCTGTGAGCTTCAGCTAATTACAATGCAGGATCTTTAATGCCAGGCTTAAAGCTTGGACTGATTGTGCTGAGGGTAATAGGGATCCATTGAAGATTTTTGAACAAGGACATGACATGATTCAAGTGGAAAACTAAGAAAACTAATGCATAATTATTCTAATGATTGGGAATTAGGGACTTTGCTGTCTCTTTTGTTCTTTCCTTTACCTCTCCACTCTCCCTTTCCAGCGTCTCCACATCCCATTCCTCCCCCTCCTACACCAGGCTTTTGTCATATCTTCTTGCGACCTAGACTATAATAAGTGAGAAATGAAAAATAAATCAAGTTGCCTGCCTTTTTCTCCCTCATGTCGCTGCAGAATTCTGCCCAAATGGGAGTTTTCTATGACTTTGTCCAGTCTTCTTTCCAGAGGGCTCAGGCAATGAGATTTTCATGGTGTCTCTTGGAAAGCTGCCCTGTAGCCTGATACTTCTCAGACAGGAATCTGTTTCATTTTTTGTTTTCTTATCATCCCAGGATAAGTAGCCCCAAGATCCCCCTAAATACAGTGCAGTGCCTGGCACATAGTAGGTGCTGAGTGATTCCTTTCTCCCCTAATACCATCAGCATATTTCTGTCATTTGGCATTTTTATAGCCACTAATGTATGCAAAGCACTTCACATATATATCATTAGAACCTCAAACATCTCTGTAGGGTTACCGGAATTGTTGTTCCCAGATCACATATGAGGAAACTGAGAATCAGAAAGCTTAAATGGCTTGGCCTGACTCACGTACTTGTTAAGGGTCAGAAGTGGGATTTGAATATAGGTGTTCTTTGGACCAGATTTGGTACTCTGTCCACTATGCCATCTGTGTTTGACTCTTCCATCAAAAGGAACCTGGCTAAATTGGCCAGACAATTCTTCCTTTGCATTTTTGTTTCTAACCTGCCAACCACTTTCTAATATACGTTGGGCAGGCCCCTCAACCTTCTCTTACCTGGACCAGAATTCCATTCAGGTTGGCCATCTAACCTGCACCCATTGGGCTTGACTGATTGAGACATGAACGTGCTTCCAAGGAATGGCATGACCAGCTGACCTCCTGATGTTCCTTCTAGAGCTTTAATACCAATTATAAACTAGTCACAACTGCTCTTCACTTGTCAGCATCTCCTTCTTCTTTAAATACCTAATAGGAGAGGCACTGAACTAGGAGATCCCAGGTTAATTGCCACCTCCTGCCATTAATTTGCTATGTGGCCTTGGCAAAGAACTTGACCTCTCTGGGCAATGTTTCCTTGTCTTTGGACTTGATGTTCTCCAAGCTAGCCCTAAATCTTAGGGTCCTGTAATTTAATCATTGACAGGTCCTTTCTCCACCTGGGACTCCTGACTGTACCACTTACTAATTTGATGATCTGGGACAAATAACTTTACCTCTCTAGCTTCAGTTTCCTTAGAATACTTTCAGTACCTAACTCACAGGTTGGTTGTAAAAAAAAATAAACAAACAAAAAAACTAATTTATATTAGTTTTTTTTTCTTTTTATTGGGGGGGAGGTCATCTTGTAGTAGAATAGAAAGACCACTGGCAAGTCATTTGACCTCCATCTGTCTCAGTTTCTTCGACTGTAAAATGAGGACATAACCCCACCTACCTTGCAAATGAGACAACATTTGTGACCCCAGCCCCCTGACTGTTCCATAGATAAGCCCCTCTGTCTCTTGGCATCCTCTCTGGCTGTCCTCCATGCCTGGAATGCTCTGTCTCCTCCACTCTGACTACTGACCTCTCTGGCATCCTTTAAATCCTGACTAAATTCCCATTTGTTACTGGAAGCCTTCTTTAATTCTAGTACCTTTCTCTTGATTATTTTCTATTTATCCTGTATATATCTTGCTTTGTATATATTTGTTTGCATGTTTCCTCCCCAATTGGATTGTAAGCTCCAAGGCAGGGACTGTCTTTTGTCTTTTTTTTTTTAATCCCCAACACAGTGTCTGATGCATAGTAGGTGCTTAATAATGCTTATTCCCTGCTTCCCTCCCTCCCCTATGAATGGATCTGTGGTTTGATCAAAGTGAAGAATTTCTAATGTGGAAATCCCCTTCCCTGCCATAAATCAGCAAAGACATCTGTCATGTAATTTACAGTTTTAGCAAATTTTCTAGGGCAACGTGAGATTAAATTATTTGTCCAGGACCATAGAGTTGGTATTGCCAGAGACAGAACTTAACCTAGGCCAGCTTGATTCTAAGGCCACCCCCCTACCTATGATACCATGCTCTCATATGTCATAAATGTGATATAGAAACAAAATAAATTACAATACCATATAAATGGCTAAGTTAATCCATGAACCTGTGACCCTCACAACGTGGCCCTAGCACCCTTTCAATAAGGGAGATTTGTTGATCTCCTAGAGAGTGAGAGGAAGAGAAGACGGGGGGCAGGGGGGGAGAGAGAGTGTGTGAGAGAGAGAGAGAGAGAGAAAGAGAGAGAGAGAGAGGAATCATAACCTTGCAAAAAATGATTTTTTTAGAACTCATTGTTCAAGGGCAGAAACAGGCAGATTACAATTCCATTTGAGAGCTGAATTCTCCCCAACTAAGGTGTTGGTCCTCACTGGGCAAGTAAGCAAAAGATATAAGCAGGGGGGGAATGGACAGAGAGGGGGAGCAAAGAAGAGACATTTTTTATAAAAACTGGACTATCTTCATTTTTTTTTATCAGTTTGGAGACCTGGATCACTCTTAGCACATGCAATTCTCTAGTCCTAGAGCACAGGAACAGTCTTGTGGAAAAAGCACTAGATTTGGAGTCAGAGGATCTGGGTTTAAATCCTAATTCTACAATTTACCCCTGTTTGAAATTGAATAAGTCACTAAATTTCTCTGGGACTCAGTCTCCTCATCTGGAAAAAGGAAGCTATTGAACTAATGCTAACACCAAAAAGGCAGTTAGGTTCCACAGTAGATAGAGAGCGAGGACAGGCATCAGGAAGACCTGAGTTAAATCCCCCCTCAGACAGTTATTGGCTGTGTGACCTTGAGCTAGTCATCTAACACTTCTCTCCCTCAGTTACTTCATCTTTCAGTGGAAAGAAAAATGGCACCTACCTCACGGGATTGTTGTGAGGATCAAATTACATAGCTGAAGCTTATTCATAAGACTAAAACCAGGGAGATTATTCTTGAACATTAGAGTTTGAGAAGACATTGGCTCATTTGCCATATTCAAGGAGTCCATTTGGAAATCTCTGTCTTGTGTTAGTTTAGTTCCATTTAGATACCAGGATTGTACCACAGAACATCAGGCCTGGAGTCAAGAAGACATGAGTTCAAATCCAGCCTCAGATATTTACTAGCTCTGTGACCTTGGGCAAGTCATTTAACCTCTGTTTGCCTCAGTTTCTTCATCTGTGAAATGAGGATAACAGCAGCTACCTCCCAGGGTTGTTATGAGGATCAAATGAGATAATTTAACAGTGTCTGGCACAAAGTATGCACTATAGAAATGTTAGCTATTACTATTACTACTTAACCTTTGTTTGCCTCAGGTTCCTCATCTGCAAAATGGGAATAATAATAGCACTTACCTCCCAGAGTTGTTGTGAGTATCAAATGAGATAATAAGTGTAAAGTGCTTGGCATAGTACCTGACATATAATATATACTATATAAATGGTGGTGGCTGTTTATGTTGTTGTTGCTAATTATTTTTGCTTTCTGGATGCCATGTTTGAGAAAGGATATTGATGTTCCAAAAAGTAAACAGAGAGAGTCAAGAATGCTGAGGGCTCTCTGAGTTTTGGCTGTAGGAACTGGAGTTAGCCTAGAGAAGAAAAGACAGTAGTTGGGTGAATAGAATGAGAAGTAATAGCTGCCTTCATAGATTAGAAAAGAGAATCTAACTTGTTTTTTCTTGGCTTCAGACCAGGATGAGGAATACTGAGTGAAAATAGCCAAGCGGCAAATGCTGGATCAGTATAAGGAACAATCTCCTGAAAACTAGAACAGTCCAAAAGTGGGATGGGTTGCTTCTACCAAGGAAGGCTGAAGGTTGAAGGATAATAAGAAAGGTTTGGAACAATCTCTGGGCAAACAGCGTGAGGGACTTGGTGTTTGATGAGTGAGAAGGATTGCTGAGCAGCAGGAATCAAATGTCTGGAATTTGCTGCAGACCCACGCCATTAAATTGTACGGCTTCCATCCCCCAGCAGTGGGAGTAGGAGTAGAGGAAGCAATGGTGAGAAATTGCCAGCATTGTGGAGAAGTGAGACGGTTGTGACAAAGGTCAACAGGGAGAAAGATTCTAGGCTGTTCAAGGCATTGTAGTGTTGCATCAAGAATGCTGGATTTGGCTTCAGAAGACCAGCATTTAAATCCTTGCTTTATAATTAATTAGTGACCTTGGACCAGGCATTTACCCCCCCCCACTGGGCCTCAGTTTCCTCATCAGTAAAATGAGAGGGTTGGGCCAGATATCCTCAAAGGTCCCTTCCAGTTCTAAATCTATGATGTTTTGAGCACATTTGAATCAACAGATAATGATAGTAGGCACAGGAAGCCAGAAGAGGGCTAATTGATGAGAAGAATAGGGAAGGATGGAAGGATTAATGGTCATGATCAAATTAAAAAGCAACTTCAGCAGGAGTAGGTGACGGTATTCAAAGTCAAATAAATGCACAAGCAAAAGAAAAAAGTGAGGTGGGGAGCAAAGTAGATAGACGGGCACAAAACATGTTTGGGAATCAGAAAGGAAACCGATTTGGCTGAAGTCGGCAGAATGGCAAGGCAGAAGTAGCTGGAGGGTTACATGCAGCTCCCAACCCACCAGAGTGTGGCCCGAGCCAGATTAAAATGTAATTGGGAAATATTTAACAAAATCAATAAAAATACAATAAAAAATCATTCGTATGAATATGCAGTTTTCTAAGTTAAAATGCAGCCCCAGGGATCCTTCTGTAGTTTGGTGGCCCTGTTGCTATTTGACATCAGAGGCATAAGGGGCTCACAAAGAAAGAGTGATTAGTAACTCCCATTTCTGATTATGCTATGCAAACCTTCTGGTCATATCAACACTGAGGATCCAGTAGAATCAGTAACAGGATCAGAGATTAGAACTGAGAGGACCTTCTTAGTCCAAATGCATCATTCTAGAGGTGAAGAAATGAAGGGTCCCGGATGTCCAAATTTCCCCAGGTAAAAAAATTACTGAGCCAAGATTTGAACCCAGGTCCTTCTGAATTCAAATCCGGCACAAACTCGATTAAGAGACTGTAGTTAAAGGACTTTGCAGGAGCTGAGATCTTAGAGATGGAGGAGGTCTTACCTGAACTCCATATTGAAGGATAGATAGAATTTGGACAGAAAGAGAAAAGAAGTGACATCATTCTCGGTAAGGGGTATGAGATAAGCCAAGAAAAGAAGGAGGGAAGTACAATAAATAATCCAAGGATAGTAAATAAATTAACTTGGAGTTGTGTAGGAAACTAGGGAGAGAGGATTTGAAAGGTACGTTGAGGCAAGATTCTAAAGAGCCTTGAATGTCAAAATAATGATGTTGGGCTTCTTCAGCTAGCTGGGGCAAGGAAGGCTTACCATGGAAGTTTTCCAAGCAAGGAAGGAACAGAGTAAAAGAGATATTTTAGGAAGATGAATCTGATGTCATGTGCAGAATAGATTGAGACTGTTTAGGAGGACCATCAGAGTAGGTTACATGAATCATAAGGAGACTCTTACTTCTGTGGGCCTCAGTTTCCCCATCTGTAAAAGGAACTGATTGCACTAGGTACTTGCTATCTCTGATCTTCTAATCAATAACACCCGTGGTCTCCCCTCTGCTTAGTCAGCACCTATCACTTGGTTGGTAATTGCCTAGCCCTGACATCAATTCTCAGCTTGGCCTCCTGAGGCATCTGGATCTGGTATTGACCTCTGTAGTGCCTACTCTCCCAAACTGACAATCCTATCTTTTTTTTGGGGGGGGGGGTGGTTAGAGATCCCTCCCTGCATCACAATGGAAGCTTCTATCCAAACGAGTGAGGATTCATTTTATAGGAAGATTTAATGAAACTCTCTTATGGGTGTTTTACTGGAATTCATTTCCATGAATCTGTTGAAAATGAATTATATCACTGCATTTCTCTGGTGAGCTAGCTTTGCCACTATGCTCCCCTCCCTCCTCAAAAAGGCAATTAATCCACAAACAAGGCACTTCAACATAATGTTTCACTTAACCAGTTCTTTCACCCATCCCCCAACTCCTTCCTTCACCAGAGGTTCTATTCCTTTCATAAATGGGCATAGGCAGTTTTACCACAGAGCAGTGAGGCTGATTTGTGTAAGGGATTTATAAGGAGAATGCTAAGTATCAGCTGGAAATTCAGTAATACATGTACTGTTCTAATCTAGATGAAGGAAGGAAAGGGTCAGTGAGCCTTTGTCCAGTTTGGATGGAACGGAGGGTACATGGAAGGTAGTAATGGGAAATATAGGGTAAGGTGGCACTAGGTATCGAGAGCTTGGAATCCAAGCAGAGGAGTTAAAGAGTTATTTGGAGGCATTTGGAAGCCACCAGATACTTCTGAGCAGGATTTTTTCTATGCAAAACAATGACCACAATAACATTTTCTCCTCTGTAGGTTTCTTCTTCTGTGTTTTTTATCCAAACCTTTTGACAGTCTGACAAGCACCAGGAACAGGGACATCAAGAGGGTTAGAGAGTGTGAAAACCACACCAGAACTGCCATGCTCTCAGGAGTGCTCGCTCAGCCAATAGTGTTTCCAAGTAGTAAGGGCACTGGACTTGGAGTCAGGAAGACCGGTTGAAATTCTGCCTCACACAGGTCATAGCTCCATGACCCTGGGCAAATCATTCGACCCCTTTGAACCTCAGTTTCTTCATTTAGAAATGGGGACAATAATAGCACCTACCTCACAGGGTTCTTTTGTGAGTGTTGAGTCGACTTTACAATGCTTCATACATCTTAAAGCACTACATAAAAGCTAGTATTACTATTACTATCATTCTGTAGGAGGCATTAAGCAAATGCTTTCTGAGTGACTGACTGTTAACGTTGGGCTAGTAACACTGAGGACTGGCTAGCTCGCAGGTCCATTTTGAGGAAAGCCCATCACAAAGGTTAAAGCACTTTTTGCTAACATACCATTGGTGCTTAATAAATGCCTGTCTACTTTTTGGCTTGGTGGATAGGCTTGAGGTATTGTCAGCCTCCCTCCTGCTAATTCTTGTGCCTCTCTCTTCCACACTCTCTTCCAGGGGTGATCTTGTTGCTTCTGGATAAGCTGCGAAAGATGAAGTGGGAGCAGATGTGGAGGCTGACGGCAGAGAGAGAGTTGATGAGCATGCTTTCAACCTCATTGGCTGACCAGGTGAGAGTAGACCCATTTCTGGCAAGGAACACTGAGGACATTCCAATGTTTTGCTTTGACGACTGAGTTCTCATGGGCTCATAGGAACTGAGATTTAGAATTGGAAGGTATGTGTGGTACACTGTGAAGACTAGGGCACCAAATGTGGAGTGAAAAGACCTCAGTTAGACTCCCTTCTCTGCCACATGTGACCCATGTGACCTGGAGCATGACACTCAGCCACTCTCAGACTCAGTTTCCATATCTGTAAAATGAAGGAGTTAGACTGAAATACTGGGATTTGAGAGCTAGAGTCGACCTCCGGAGCCCCCACGTCAAGACTCCTCATTTTACACACGAGAAAACTGAGCCAGAGGGAGGTGAAGTGATGCCCAGGAGTTGGGCATTACAACCTAGATGGTCTCTGGGGTCCCTTCTAGCTCTAAATCTAAGGCCCTAAAATTCATCTTTTTTTTAGTTCTATGACCATTTAGGTCTTTTTTTCTTTTAAATATTTTTCAATTACATTTAAAAAACATTGTAACAATTTTTTACAATTTACAAAATTCTTACAAAACTTGAACAATTTCAATTAATTTTTTTTATTTTAAGTTAAAAATTATCTTTGTAATCCAGCCTCAGACACTTACTAGCTAGCTGTGTGACTCTGGACAAGTCACTTAACCCCCATTGCCTCCAAAATAAAATAAATGGATAAATTCTCTTTGTTCCTCCCCCATTGAGAAAGCATTCAATTTGGTATAGGTTATGCATGTGCATTCAGGCAAAACATATTTCCGTATTAGTCATGTTGTGAAAGAAAACACGAATGAAAAAACAAGAAGAATAAAGAAAGTTTTAAAAAAAAAAGGATGCTTTAATCTGCATGGCCATTTAGGTCTTTGCCTGAGATCTTCCAAGGGACATTCCTGGGAGTTTCTTCTTACCATCCCCTTGGTTTTGATTATCTAGGGGTCTTGGACCAGATACAAGTGGTATTAGACTTATGTTGTTGGGCCCCAGAGAGCAGAACATTGGGAAGTTAATGGGAATGGCATAGAGTCAAAGTTTAGTTCAGTATAAAGAGAACTGAATAATCAGTGCTATCCCCAACTTGAATAGACTGGCTGAGACGCTGGGACGATTCCTCCTCTTTGGAGGTCTCTAAGTGGAAACTATGGGAGTATTGGGGGAGTATGTTAAAGAAGGTGTTATTTTGGGGTGTGGATTAGATTGATGGATGCTTAGTTGGCTTCCAACTCTGAAACCACCTGAAACGACCAAGATCACAGCCCCATTCCACCTTAGCAAGTGGTCTCACTGAGGTACTGTAGTTGGAGAAACTCATCCCTTGTTGCATGTCAATGAGTCTCTCCAACCCTAGTGAAAAGGGTTCCCAGCCACCAGGTGCCCACATCCACTACTGGATCCATGCCCAAACATTGAATTTCTCTTGTTCTCAGTTTCTTTGTCTATAAATGAGGGGGTTGGAATAGATGGCCTCCAGCTCTAAATCTATAAACTTTATGAAATGCTCATTTGTTGATATTTATAAGTTGTAATAATAGCATAAATATATATGTTCAAAATCAAATTGGGGGGAAGATTGATAAGTCATTCATAGTCACCATATTTTATTGAATCCCAATGACTTGACTTTGTCTTGGAAATACAGCAGTTTGGACCTTCAGGTTAGAAATGGAAACTTTCTTCATCTATCTAAGACTCTGGAAGCATGTAATTCACCTTCTGGTGCTGTCTGTTAGGAATTATTTAATGAACTTGGCCATATGCTTGTGTCTCAGGGAAAAGCCCCAAAGAGTTAAAACTTTCCTTGATATGTCTGAACTCAATCTCTAAATGGGAAATGTGCACTCCCAGCTCCCTGTCCTTGTGGAATCCTTGGCATATTTATCACACAACACCCAGAAAGCCCCAGGAATTGCTGCAGAAACTACTTCTGCAGTTTGTCAGAGCAGTTGGGTAAGGGGCCCAACTTTTCATAATGTCATCTCTTCAGTGAGCTGGGCTCTCCATGTGAAGCCCATCCAGTAACCCAAAGAGGGGAAAGGAGGTATGTGATACTTTGCCTCATATAAAGAAAGGCTCAAAGAGAGCCTACCTTTTTCCCTAATCATTTTTTTAAAAAATACACTCCGTGTATGCTCCAAGACTCCTTTGAACCATTCATATCTCTTCAGTGAATCAATTAGCAATCATTTATTTAATGCCTACCATGTGCCAGGCACCATGTTAAGTGCTAGGAATACAAAAACAAAGAACAAATACTCCCTCTTCTCAGGGAGCTTAAATAGTGACAGGGGATACGAGAAGCCTATACACAATTATATACAGAATAGGAATTTTTCAGGCCCATTTCCCAAGATGAAAGGGGAGCTCAGTAACCTATTAAGGCCACTTTTTCTTCATTTAGCACTGTTCTATTCCTGGTTCTCAGATTTTCTCATGAGGACAGAGACTCAGAATTAGACCATTTTAGAGATCTAGCCTGTGGCTGCCTCAGAAAGGTTTTATCATTATCATCATGGTCTTGGCCTGATGTTAGGAGACTGACCCCCAACCAATGGGTCTGTATCAAGACCAGCTGTAATTTATAAGATATCAGTGCGTCTCTCTCCCATAGACACCTGGGGCATCACACACCACCTTGGGTCAGCTTCCCAGGGGTTAATGTCCCAGAGGAGGGACATAGAAACAAACCCAAGGGTATGTCCACAGGAAAATACCTCAGTGCAACCAAACCCTTCCCTAAACCCTCAAAACTCATCAGAGGCTAAGATGCATTCTTGACAAGGCTTCAAATAAAAAAAAACACAGAAGCAAAACTCTGCTTCTCTTCTTCCATAAACCCACCACTATATTTTATTCCTTTGCAGCTCAGCTGGAGCCCATTAGAAGCTGCTCCATATAACAGGCTGACAGACTTACATCTCCCTGCTCCCACTGTCTCCCTGCTAACGCTGTTCCAGAAACTAGCAAGAGAAGTGAGAGGGAATATAGCATAGTGGAGACAGCACCGTACTCTGACTCAAGTAGACCAGGCTTCAGGGCTACCCCAGACGTTCACTGGGCCAGTCATTAAACCTCTCTGCCTCAGTTTCCTCATTTGTAAAATGAAGGGGCTGAACTAAATGAAACTGAGGTCCTTTCCAACTCTAAAACTATGAGCCTGTAAAGTCACTTGATGTCTCAATTATAAACTCTCTGATGACTGAGACTATTTTTTTTTTGCTTTTCTTTGTATGCTCAGCATATAGCACAATGCCTCACACATAGTAAGTCCTTAATACATAAAAACTCAATTTCCTTATCTATAAAATGAGGGGGTTGAACTAGATGAATCTTAGGTCTCATTCAACTCAAAATTGATGATCCTGATTTGACCCCTCTGGACCTCAGTTATCTCATCTGAGAAATGGGGATTGGATATGATGGCCTGTACTGTCCCTTTTAGTTCTAAATCTGTGATCCAAAGTCTGTTCTGGTGAGACGCAGTGATGAGGTGGCTGAAATCATGGGCATTGACTAACTGTTGGCCTGGTTGTGTCTCCTAGGATATTTTCAATGCTGTCATCAAACAGAATCCGTTTCTCGTATACCAGCTCCCCTGCTTCTGGAATGTCCAGCTGTCTGACCACACTCGCTCTGAGCAGTGTTACCGGGATGTGTCTGACTTAAAGGTAGGGTGACTGTGGACCACGGACCATGCAAAGACAATTGCTCCTTCTCTCCCTTCTCCAAACATTTCCCTGCAGGTAGAATGGAATGTTCTCTAGTGATAAGGCAAAGGAAGATAGGAGAAGGCCTTCAATGGGAATAAGTGCACACATCTCTGTGGAGCTGTAAGAGGGAGAAATCTGCTTTTCTTGCACTTTTTTTGTCATTCAGGAAACTTGAGACCTTCTACTATCCCAGTCTAGCTCATGAGAGCTAGGACAGCAAGGCCTTCTTTCCAACAATGCTTCTTACTGTTTCTGCTCACAGGTCTGCCAAGTGCCTTCTTATTCTCCTCCTTGAGACCCCTAGAAAGGAGATGAACACACACACACACACACACACACACACACACACTCAGAAACCTTCTACTTACTGAGGAAGAACACTGGTTACAAAGGACTCACATAACAGGAACATGGAGATCAGACAGACAGATAGAGAGACAGATGATGGATAGATAGATAGAGATGAATGATAAAGACAGGTAGATATCTAGATAGATAGAGCTACAGATTGGCACAATTCAAACTCAGTTCTTTCTAATTCTAAGTCCAGATAGACAGGTTGATGGCAGGCAGGGAGGAGGAAGGAGGATGGTAGGGACAGAGAGAGAGAGGGGGTAAGGGGAGTGGGAGAGAGAGAGAGACAGAGAGAGAGAGAGAGAGAGAGAGACAGAGAGACAGAGAGACAGAGAGAGAGAAATGAGAACATATTAAGCATTCCCAATCTACCAGGCACTATGCTAAATGCTGGTAATTAAAAAAAAAGCTAGCAAGCCAATCTGTATTTGTAACTATCAAAGGAGATTCAATCAATTAGTCTATAATTAAATCACCCTTCACATTCCAATATGGTACTGGAAAAGAGTACTGGACAGAAATTCATAATACTTGAGTTCAAATCCCCCTCTACTGGTGTGTGACCTTGGTCCAGTCACTACCTCTCTGGTCTTTAGTTTTCTTACCTGTAAATGAAAAGTTGGGACCAGGTGAACTCTAAAGTCCCTTTCAACTCTTACTTCTATGACCTATGACCCACTGATCTGTTGTGTAATTTGAGAGCTAGGAGAGAGACCATCTAGTCAAACCTCCAAACTTGACAGGTGCAAAAACAGAGGCCAGTGAAGGTGAAGTCACTTCACCGAGGTCACTAAGATAGTAAATGGAAGATTAGGATTCAAACCCAGGGTCCCCCAACTCCAGATTCAGTGCTCTCTCTCACTGTACCACCATGTCTCACTAATGTCTCATGAATGCCCTTAGGCTGGGCAACTGAATGCCCCATCCCCAAACCTCACACAATATCAGGTTTTGCTACTCTCCCACTTCCTATCAAGGGTTCAACGCTATTTGGAAAGTATCCAAGAGGGCCCCTGCAGACAAAATTCATTAGCCTTAGCAATTAAGTGAGAAAATGAGGAGAGGGGAAAGGAAGATACGAAAAGGGCTTATTATATCTCCTGGTATCAAGGCTTCTGGGGTCTTATCTCCATGGACCTTATGATGATTTTCAACCCCTACATTGAAATGTTTTATAAAAACCCTGTGATTATATCAGCACCCCTGGCCCACTGACAGTGTCCACAGCAGATTGTACAGAAATCTCAACAGTGACCCAAACTAAAGGAGCCAGGGGTGCCTGATTCACATCTAGGCTCTGGGAAGGAAAGGGTGGCATACCAGGATACCAACGAGGGGTCTGCTGGTAAATGTTTAACAACCAGCTCTCCTAAAAGACAGGCTACACTTGTACATTTAATTGGCATAATTGACATTTTCTCCATCACTTTCTTAAGTCTAAACAACAACAACAACAACAAACCCTGATCTGTTATGTTTGCTGATTTGTGAGGTACAAATGCTCACACTGCAGATTTAATAATCAAATGATTGCCAGTTTAAGCTGGCTCCATCATACTCTTGAATGGAACCTAACCAAGGATGAATGGAAAGAAACAAGAGATTTTAGAAATAGATGTAAAGAGAATCTGGGGTTTGAAGTCTTAGAAATGGAATGTTAAAAGGCTTGGTGGCATCATCTCATCTCATAGGAACTTGAAGAAAGAACTCTGGATTTCAGAGTTAAAGGTCTTGAATTCAAATCCCACATCTGCTCCTGACTAAATTGTGTGTCCCTTCCCCCTTCCTAGATCTCTATTCCCTGCTCTATGAAATGATGGGTTGGACTAGATAAGCTCTTTTTTTCTTTTTTTAGTTTATTATTTTTATTTTTCCAGTAACAAGTTTTTTTTCTAATTAATCTGTTCCTCTCACTATTCCCACCTTTTCCACTCAATAAATTTTTAAAAACAAACCCAAACTTAATGCAAAGATGCTTAATTGGGCAAAACAAATTCGCATATTAGTCATATCCACTAGTGTATGGCTCTTTCTGCTTCTTAAGTTCATCTTCCCTCCCATGATTTAGCATTGCATTGATCAGAGGTCAGCAGTCTTTTGAAGCTGTTCTTTTGTTTGTTTGTTTGTTTTGCAGTGTGTGTGTGTGTGTGTGTGTGTCTGTGTCTGTGTCTGTGTCTATCTGGCTAATGTGCCCACCATTATTTTAGCGGTTCTCTCGGCTCTGCTCAATCTGCTCCTCATTAGTTCATAGAGGTCTTCTAGTTTCCTCTGAGATTGGTAACTGCTCAGGCACTTTCCCACTCCAGATCCATGATCCTGTAAATCTTATCTTGTTTTTAAGCAAGGCCCTAGATCATGCAAATGACTACAAAACTCACTGGAAAAATTCCTTTCACTGGGGTTCTTACTGAGGCAAGAAAACAGCAGCAGGGAGGTTTAGAAAACTATTCAAAAGAACTGGAGATATTTTATCAAAAGAGAAGACTTGGCAGAACATGATAGCTTTCTCTGAGTATACTAAGGGCTGCCACATGAAGAAGGAACTTAGCTCCCTTTTGACCCCAGAGGGCCAAACCAGAAGCAATGGGTGGAAACTGCAAAGTGCACAATTTAGACTTGAGGCGAGGAAAAACTTCCGATTATTAAAACTTCCTCACAGTGGAATAAGCTGCCTGGGTTCCTGCTCCTGGAAGGTCTTCAAGGAAGGGTTCCCTAACCCCTTGTTAAATGTGTCATAATGGGGCTATATTTTGTGTATGGGTTAGATTAAATGAAAGTAGCTAGGTATGTATGGGACAGCACCTGGCCTGGAATCAGGAAGACCTGAGTTCAAATCTGGCTTCAGACACTTACTATCTGTGTGGCCCTAGGCAAGTCACTTAACCATTGTCACAAAGAGTTAGATATGACTGAAAATGATAAACAACAAGTAATGCAACCTTTGGCAGCTCACTTAACCCTATTTGCCTCAGTTTCCTCATCTATAAAATGAACCGGAGGAAGAAATTGCAAATCACTCGAGCAACTCTGCCAAGAAATCCCCAAATGGGGTCACAAAGAGTCAGACACAATTGAAATGACTGAACAACAATGATACATTAAATGGACTCTGAGGTCCATTTCAACCTTAAAATTCTGTGCTTCTCTGAAAAATAAAACTAAAGTCCATATGAAAATTGTTGTATTCTCTTATAGCGAATCAAAAGGAGAAACCCTTATCAGGTTGGAAATTTTTTTAAGACAACAATATTTCTATAACTTCTGAGGAAAACATGGAAACATGTGGTCTATCACAGCCAACCATACTGCAATGAAAAATGAGGCAAGGAAACCCCCTGGAGAGTAGGGCATGAGAGTGACGAATTGAGAGCTTGATTTGGGGAACATTAAAGACTTGAAGTAGACAATAGTTCTGGTTGAAGAGATCAAAAATCCAGCCTGACCTCCCAGGTGTGCTTCTATTTACCTTGGGCCTAATAAAAAAACACATTTCTTTAAGCCCAGGAGGCTGTGACCAGTTTGTTTCATCTTTGGTGTCCTTAGGTGAGCTCCGAGGATTTCATCATCCCGATGCCTAAGGCTGTGGCCAGTCAAGTCAAAGGCTCATGGTTTGGCATTGTGATGCTGCCTCCTGATGATAGAGCAGCAAACCTCTCTTATGTGACTACTCTCTCATTCTGGTCACTTTGTCAGCAGTCAACAAGCCCTACCATATGCCAGGCACTATACTAAGTACTGGAAGTCCAATACAAAGTGTTCTCAGAGCAGAGTTCTCAAACCTTTATGCAAATATAATTCAAAGCTTTCGATCCTGAATAGCATTAAGGAGAGGTATGCAGAATGAAGGGAAGAGAGCAAGCATATATTAAGCACCTACTAAGTGCCAGGCACTGCACTGATATTACTTCATATCAATTCTGAATTAGGCAGAGAATTAGCTAATTATACTGTCATCCTCTTCCTGATCAAAAAATTATCTAGAGTATTGCATCCAGTGCCATGAGCCATGTTTCAGGAGAGGAATTGACAGATTGGGGCCCTACTAGCAAAGGGCAACCAGGATGGTAAAGGGTCTCAAGTTCACAACATTTAAGGACTCATTCCAGTAATTGGTCACATTTGCCCTGAAAAAAAAAATGAAGACAGACACATGAGTGTAGTACAGCTATCTCTATGCATCTAAAGAACTGTCCTGTGAAAAAAGGGTGCTAGACTTGTTTTGCTTGGCCCCGAGGATGGAAGTAGGAATAATGAATGGGATTTTCCAGATTTAGATTTGTGTAATATAAGAAGAAAAAATCACTGCCTCCCTAGCATTCTGAGCTACCCCAAAGTGAAATGGACTGCGTTGGGAAGTGATTGTCTCCCTTACTTGAAATCTCCCACTGGAATGACCAGTTGTTGGGAATCTTAGGGAGGGTGTTGTTGTTTGTACCTGGGTTTGACTAGGTGACCTGGTAGGAGCTCTTCCAACTTGAGGATCCTCTTCATCCTTTGCTTACAGGTCCTTTTTAAAGTCTTAGTTTCTAACCTTCCTTTGTTGTTCCCTGTTCTACTTCCCTTCACCAGATCATTCCTTTAGCCCCTTGCCAGAACTTTCTAAATGATGAAGTCATGATGGAGTTGGTTGGGTCCCATACCTAAAAATATCAGTCACTGTAGAAAAGATCCCTAAATGATGCATATGGTAGGGGAGCAAATGGGCAAGTCCAAAAGTAGTCGTCATTATATAATAAGTAATGTTGTGCCTAAAACTTTGCTTTTGTCCATCATTTTCAGTTGTACCTGACCCTTCATGATCTCGCTTGAGGTTTTCTTGGCAGAAATACTGCAGTAGTTTGCCATTTCCTTCTCCAGCTCATTTTACAGATGAGGAAACTGAGGCAAACAAGGTTAAGTGACTAGCTCAGGGTCACATAGCTAGTAAGGGTCTGAGGCTGGATTTGAACTCAGGAAGATGAGTGTCACTGACTCTAGGTCAGATGCTCTGGGCACTTTGGTGCCACCTAGCTGCCCTGCAGCAAATTAGATACAAAATTATAAATTCTCCTTCCCCTCCTACCAATTACAATAATCCTCCCAGTCACCATTTCTATGGTACTTTACTGCTTTCAGATTTGCTCCCCTCTTTGTTGTTATAACCGTACAGTGTTCACTTTCATGTGATTGCCCCTCCCCATTTATATTTGTGGGTTTGTGGTTTAGGTGATTTTCCTGCATCTTTGCAAAGAACTCTTAAGTGCATTGATCCCTTTATATTTATTTTATTTTATTTACCTCATCCAGCCTTGATGTGAATCCCGCTTTTGCCATTTACTATATTGAGTCAAGGTGGTATACTGATTAAAGCACTCAATTAAGAGTAAGAGGAACCAACTTCAAATCTTTGCTCTTCTTTGCATTCTTTGTGTGACCTTCTCTTGTCTGAGCCTTGGTCTCCTCATCCGTGAAATGACTCAGTTGGACTAGATGATCTCTAAGGTCCCTTCTAGGTATAAAGCTTTGTTTCTGTGTTCCTAGGCTATACCTCACAGATTTTAGGCATATGTGTTAAGCATCACTGATTCTGATCATGTAGCCCCTGGCCAAGAATTCCTCCAATGTGAGTTCAGAGTGGTCAGCACTCAGCTGTGGACAGCTCCTAGATAGGTCAGTCTTTGACTAGTGAGAGCCAGGGATCTAGAGGAGCTCGACAGATCACCTAGGCATGAATTCTAAGCTAAGAAATCAAAAGTCAAGAGGAGCCTCTGGGTCCAGCTCTCAAGTCTCCTCTCTGGGGCCAGATATTCTGTAGCAACAGAAAGGGAGCGATCTGAGAGTACAATCCAAGTAATTAGGCAGAGATTTGTGACAGGAGAACAAAACTGATATGATAATAATCACAGCCCATGTTCACATAAAGCCGTACAATTTACCAACTGCTTTTCCCATAACAATTCCTTGAAGCAGATAGGACAAATATTATTCTTCCCATTTTACAAATGAGTTAAGTGATACTTAGGGATGTTAGTCACACAGTCACTGCTCACAGACATAGCTAGCAGGTGTCAGAGCCAAGAATGAAACACAGCACTCCCAAATCCTCTTTCTCCTACACAATATTACAGTTAGACTGAGATTTACATTGGGAGATCTGAACCAGGCAGGAGGGGGTGGAGAGAGAATGAATTCTAAGTCAGCAGTCTGTTGTCAACACCTAGGAATTCAAATTGGACTGGGGCTGTGGATAGAGGAGGGGAATACAATATGGTACCCTGAATAATAAATGGGTTCCACATCAGGGTTGTGATGGTGACTTGGGGGTGGAAGTTAGCTGCATGAAACCCCAATCTTATGCCCTCTTCTGTGTATGGACAGATTAAGCTTAATGGGTGTGTGCTCAAGAGCCAGCGAAGAAATCTTATCTCAGTTCTCTGCAGGTGGGTTGAGTGGCTGCTTAAAAGCATAGAATCTTAGGATGTAGAACTGAAAACAACCTAAAAACACATTAGCGTGGTCACCTCATATTAAAGATGAAGAAACGGAAGCCTAGAGAAGTGACTTGTGTATTATGTAGGTGGAAAGAAAGACACACACTGAGTGAGGAGAGAGCTGAGTTCAGATCTTGCCTTCATCACTTACAATAGCTATGTGGCCCTAGGCCAGTCACTAGGCAAGCTACCAACTCCAATTAACTTACTAACTAACGTCACTAATCCTAACCTTTCTGACCCTTAATCTCCTACTCTATCAAATGAAAATAGCAATGCCTGTAGTATCTATAGCCCATGGAAGGTGAGAGGATCACATGTGATAATAAATGGATAGCTCTTTTTGAATCTCAAAAATGTTAGAGACAGACAGATGTAGACATTTATCATATATGTTATATGTAAATAAAATACAAAAATGTATTTGTTTATTTTATATATTTATGTATGTATATAATTAGGTTTAAATGAATTCATATATCAATTAATTTATATACATACATAAATATATATATGTGATATAAATGTCTGCCATAAGCATTGTATCATTGTCATCACTATCACCATCATCACCAAAGGTATCATAGTTAATGGACTGTATATCTAGAATTGGAATCCAGATCTTCTGTCTTCCAATACAGTGTTCCTTCCACTATAACACGACTACCTGCAATCAGAGAAGATAGACCGAGGCCAAAGACATAACTGACCCAAAAGACATGTAGACTGATAAATAAGGCAGGGACCAATCAGTAAATTCTTAACATTCACTAAAATGTCAGGAACCCCAGTTGGATTCTTGATCCCAAATCCAATCCAATTCAACAGGCATTAAGCACCTACTATGTCCCAGGCACAGTGGTAGTTACTCTATAGTGAAGCATTTGTTAAGTGCCTATTTTGTACCAGACTCTGTGCTAAGCACTGGGGATGCGAAGGACAAAAATCCAAGTCACTGTCTTCAAGGAGCTCCCAGTCTAATGGAGGAGATGACAAGAAAATAACCATGTACATATAACATACTTACTGTGTAGGTGGAAGATAGTTGCAGAGAGAAGGCATTAGCAGAGGAAGGGGAGAAGTTGGCCAGGGAAACACCTCCCACAGAATGCCAAATTTGTTCTGAGTCTTAAAGGAAGCCAGGGCAACTAAGAGAAAGAGGCGAGGGAGCAGCACGTTCTAAAAATGGAGAACAGTTTGGGGAGGTTCCTCGTATGTGAGGAAAAATAAGTGAGCCAGTGTAGCTGTAGCAAGTTTGTGAGGGAAATAAAGTATAAGATGATTGCAAAGGTAGGAAGGGACCAGGCTTTCAACGTGAAACGGAGAATTTCTATTTTATCCTGAAGCTAAGGAAGGAGCCATCGTAATCTATCAAGTAGGGGTGAGGAGATCGTTGACCCTGAACTTTAGAAAAATCACTGTGACTCCTGTGGGGGTCCATAGGTTTACAAAACAAAAATGAAAAAATATTCCCTGCCCACAAGAAGCTAATATACTACTAGAGGATATGTATAAACAATATACAAAAATGTGTAAACAGTTAAGTAAATTCAGGATACTTTGGGATGGCATTAGATACTAGCAATTAGGGGGCATCACAAAAGACGTTCAGACAGAAATAGCCCTTGGTTGAGCCTTGAAATAAGCTAGAGATTCCAGTCCAGGAATTCTAAGATGCAGATGTGGGGAAAGGCATCCAGTCCATGCCTGTAAAAAGTCACAGGGGTAAATGATGGACTGTCAAGCAATGTCTAAAGCATGAAGTGGATGAAGAAAAATAACGTAGAATAAGCAAGGAAATCTCGAGTGTGGCCAGATTGTGAAGGAATTTTAAATAAATGCCAAGCTGCAGAGTTTGCATTTTATCCCAGCTAATGGGTAGCAAAGCTAGGATTGGAACCCAGATCTTCTGTGTTCAAATGCATCGTTTAACAGTAGGGAGCCACTGATGGTTCTTGCGTAGAGAGACATGGTCAGAAGCATGCTTTAGAAAAGTTATTTTGGCAGATGCACAGAGAATGACTTTAATCATTCAACCAGCAAGCATTTATTAAGCACCTGTTTTGCTCTGGTGCTATAGATTTCTGCTATTCAGTCATTTTTCATTCATATCCAACTTTTCATGACTCCTTTGGTGTGGGGGGGAGGTTCTTGGCAAGGATACTGGAATGGTTTGCCATTTAATTCTCCAGAGGGAACAACAGATAGAAAGACATATTATTTTGGGAGCAACAATATTAATGCCTATAGGAGACATCCTTTACGAAAGCACAGAGAGATGAGACATGGAGCAAGTTATGGAAAGACATGGGCTAGTGCCACACAGGATGGGTAGACGTGGATGAGTCACAATCTGAGTTTTTGGAATGAACACCCACATTGATGAGACCACAGGCCCACTGGAGTATTTGAGATGAATATGGAAGATGGATTGGAAACAAGAGAGACTGGAGGCAGGTAAACTGATATGGAAGTTATGGTAGTAGTCCAGACAAGAGGTTATAAGGACCCAAAGTGGGGTGATAGCCAGGTGAGTTGCAATGAAGGGCTGCCATGAAAGATGCTTTGGACATAGATCAGCAAATAATTAAATGTAACAGAAGAGGAATAGGGAAGAATCCAGGTTGACTCTGAACTTGCTATCCTGGGTGATTGGAATGACTGACCACCCCAGAATCCCTCTATGACCTTGAGCATGACCCTTAGCTCAGGCTTTCTTGCCCTACCTTGTCCACACCACCTGAACACCTAGATCATGCACCTTTAGAAGAGCACAAAGCTGATTCTTTAGGTAAAGTTAATGAAGTGCTTTGAGTCCACTGGCAAGGGGCAGCAGATGAGTAATTCCTGGCCCTTTCCCATAACCTTTGTTCTGGCATTCACGAGGAAGCCACATAGGGATAGGGATCAATGAAGATTATTACTGTGTTTCCACTTCTTCCTTCCTTTCCTGCTGTAGGCACTCTGCTGGGAATTCTTCACACATAATAGAATCCAGTTCAAATTGATTTTTTTTTCCATTTTAAAGCAACAACAACCCAAAGCATTAAACATGATGAATGATATCAAATGTGGTTTGGTTCCTCTCCCCGGGCCACTCATGGTGCCTTCCTGCCCTTAGCTGTGACAAGGGCATTTGTTTTCTGCAGTGCCATTCTTCCCTTTGTGGCCCCCGGAAAGTAACAGCATCTAGGACATTCCGGCTGATCTAGTAAGAGGTGATGGAACAGGCCACTGATTCATGCAGTAAGCTCTGTGGCACACTCCAAGCAAGAGGACGGGAGCATGGGATATTTTGGGTTGTTTTGTTCTACCTTCTTGAGTAATGAGGCGTTTTTGTCTAGGAACAAATTCCAATTACGGCTGGACCAAGTAAATGGTGGTTAAAAAAAAAAAAAAAACAGTGAAAGAAGGTAATTGGTTATGCGGGCCTAGACAGTGAACTGTGGCTCCAATGAGCCCTCATTGCACGATGCTTGGGCTGGCTATCAAGGACGCAGTTTCTATTTACATAGCTATAGTCTAGCAATTGTCAGCAATTGGAAAGGAGGTGGGAGGAATCACAGAATCACTGAATCTCAGAAGGAAAGGATAGAATCACAGTCCTGGAGGGTCAGAAGCGGCCTCAGCAGCCCCCTAGCCCAAGCCCTGCCAAAATGGAATTACTGGCTCAACATACTGGACTAGCGGCTTGAAGCTAGCTACAAACTGAAGCACTCCCTAGTACAGATGTGGCTTCCCTTGTGGGTCTGGGCTCCCACAGAATACGTGTCCCCAAGGACACTCCTATGCACTAAGCCGGGAGGCAAGCTGCCTGGAATCTTTAGCCCAGAAAACATCCAGAGTATGGGGATCACAATGAGTCAGTGTTACCAGTCAGCTGTGGCTAGATTTCTGTCAATACCATCTGAACCCTGTCCTATTCTCTTGGGCATGCCAGTGGCAGAGGTCCTGGGATGCCAGCAGTTAGGGAACCTAAGCCCTTGTCAAATTGCTACTTGCACTCTGAAAAGATAAAATAAAGATTCCTTTTTTTTAAAATAAAACTAATAATAATAACAACAACGATAATGATAAAAAGCTAGCATTTATATAGGGCAATTAGGGTGGCGCAGTGGCTAGAGCACTGGGCTAGCGTCAGCAAAACATCTTCATGAGTTCAAATCCAGCCTCAGATACTTGCTAGCTATGTGACTCTAGACAAGTCACTTAACCCTGTTTGCCTCATTTTCCTCATCTGTAAAATGAGCTGGAAAAGGAATGGCAACCCACTCCAGTATCCTTGCCAAGAAAACCGCAAATGAGGTCACAAAGAGTTGGACATGACTAAAAAACGATTAAATAACAAGAAAGTGTTTACATATGTTTCAAACTTTAAGGTTTGAAAAGTGCTTTACAAATATCTCATTTGAGCTTCACAATGACCCTCAGAAGTATGTAACATATATATATATATATATATGTATATATACATATATATGTATATATGTATGTGTGTGTGCATGTATATATATGTGTGTGTGTATGTATGTATGCTCATATCTGTGTTTGTGTATATATTATATATGTATTTCCCATTTTACAGATGAGAAAACTGAAGTAGACAGAGGTTAAGTGACTTGCTTAGTCACATAATTAGTAAGTGTCTGAGACTAGATTTGAATCTAGGTTTTCCTGACTCCAAGTCCAGCATTCTCTCTACTGTGCCCCCTGGTTATTTACTATAAAATTATAACAGCTTTTCCGATCTGCTTACACTTTTCTTCCCTCCACATACTCTATGATCCAGTGACATTGGCTTACATGTTAAACATCATCTATGATACTCCATCTCTCAACCTCATGCATATTCCCTGACTGGCCCCTATGTCTGGAATGCTCCAGCTCTTTACCTCCACCTTTGGCTTCCCTTAAAGACTGAGCTCAGCTCTATCCTTCTGCTAGAGTTCTCTTCCTGTCACCTCCCCAACCTGCCCTCACTGCTAATACCTTCCCTCTAAGAGTCCCTTCTACTTTTACCACACACACACACACACACACACACACACACACACACACACCTATTTTGTGTGTATATTATTGTTTTCATGTGATCTTCCTCATTAGAACAGGAGCTCCTTGAGGGTAGGGATTATTTTTGTCTCTCATTATAACCTCAGCACTTAGCACAATGACTATAACACAGCCAGTGCTTAATAAATGATAATGTTATTTGGTAACTTCAGGGCAAAGATGGGCACAGATGAGAACAGAAGAAAAAAATGGCCCAGAGAGCATGTCTTCAGAGTAAGGAATGAGAGAAGCCAGACTTGTGGATGACACAGAAGCCTTATGCCTATACATCATGAATATTATCTTTAAAAAAATAATTGAGGCACTAGTATGACAAATACAAAACTATATCCCCCTAAAATGATATGAATTCTATTTTAGCTGATAGAAATGGACACATTACTCTTGTGGGACTCTTGTGGGACTCATTTCTGAATTAACTGCCAATGTATAGTCAGATCACTAAGTTATTAAAGTAAAGTTCCAAATTAACACAAAAATAAAAGAAAATGAAAAAAAAATCATGCCATATACATTAAAACAACTCCAACCTGAAATTTATACAAGTTGTTGGTTACAAAAAAGGAAAAGGTAGCTCCCAGGATGGAAAGCTGGCCTCGGAACTTGAAAGCAATGAGTTCATGACCTGTCTCTGTTATACACTGGCTCCATGGGCTCTGGCAATCCTCTTGACCCTTCCATGTCTAAGTCAACTCTCTAAGAGAGTAAATGCTGATAGGGGATGAGTTTTCTCCTCCAAGAATTCTCTACACCAGTGAAACATCAGGTCTAGTCAATCCCTTTTCCTCCCTTCCTTTCTCTCCTCCCAAAAAAACAATGCCAAGAAATTTTGAAATCAAATTAAGAAAATGATATTGACACTGATTGAAAAAAAATGGTGTAAATCAATGGCCTCAGTGAAGAGTCCATAAGGACCTTAAAACCTCCTTAGGCAACAGGATCTACATGCCAAACAGAGAGATATAGCTGCCAAGGGCAACAGCAGTTTAGACTGGTGTTGTTAAAAGGATTGCTTAAATCATACAGAGATGAATGGCGGAAGATGATGAGAAATATCTCCCCCATGAAACAGTTAGAAATAGTAGAAGGGAAAGAAAAGGGAAAGCTTAGTGAGAGACCCAGCTTAGCACCAATATCCAGTGGGCATTTAAGGATAAAACTGGAAGTGGGGCAACAAACAGATAAAAGATGGAAGAAATTCACAGATGCCGTAAAATCTTTTCACCATCAAGGACACTGGAATTACCCCGTTTGAACTCTCACATGATCATTCCAGATGTGCTTCTTAAAAGAGCCATTTACAAAAAGATAGAAAAAGCAGCTGGTCCATATTAAGTGTACACAGAGTAGTACCCTTGAAGCTATATAGTTTTGGAGATGATAAGAGACCAATTTTCAAGTTCTCTGAAAAAGGCAAAATACTAAAGGTGTGGAAATAATCTCAAATCATGTTATTACCCAACTCCCCCTCAAAAAAAGGTGACTGAACAAATATCAATAGCTACCAACATCTGCACCTACTTTCCCCATCTGTGTACCATTTTTCTTAGAATAAGAAATTTTGTGGAATTTGTAGAATAAGCTCCATTTACATTAAGGGAATTCTTGATGCAGTTATTAGAAAAAAATGGGAAAATTTTAGTAAGCCATGTTCCACATCAGGCCCCATCTTAGTCATCACACATTTATAGAAAATTTGAGATTGGCCTTTGCTTTCTGTTTATTAACTATAAAAAAGAATTTAATTCAATAGAATGGAAGGCTACTTTAAAAACTTGCCTATGCCAAAATTATGCATGATTCCTCTAAAGATATGAATGAGATGACCTCCTTCAATGACCCTCTGATCCTTAATGCCAAACAGCACATAAAGCAGAGAAACATGCTCATCACTGCCACAGAGGAGATCCAGTACTGAGTCCAGGTCCAAGGCATTACCTATAGTGACAATGAAGTCCTCCAGATGCTCTTTTTTCTGGATGATTCTGCTGATTGCAATCAGACCCTAGAACTTTGCAGTGGTATCTATAACCACTCAGAAGAGTTTTGATTCACCAGCCATACAAGTAAAAACATGTGGATAAAGGATTCATCTATTGTTCAGATTTTGGTTTGCAGTTGAATGGATAACCTATGAAAGTTTACTCATTAATATCTATTTATCTACAGAGATGTCTCTAGCTTCTGCCTTTGTTGAGATGTAAGGATGAGAGAGATTTGGATAGAGAATTGCACGGATAGAAAGATATGGATGAATGTTAGTATAGATAATAAATAGAGGTGTTCGAGGTGATCAATAGAAATATAGACTTTAAAGGATGGATAGAAAAATAAAGGTAGATAAATGGATAGAAAAATAAGAAATTCGATGAATGTATGGAGAGATAGATGAATGGATAGAAGGATGGATGGAAAGAGAGATACATGGATGGATAGAGACAGATTCCTTGGAAAGGTACTGCAAAGGTCCAAATCTCTTCCTGGAATTGAACAGCAGTGGGAGAAATAGTTGTATCACATTTCAGAAATTATGAAGTTCTTTTGATGATCCCAACATTTTGCCTGAAATACATAATTTTTCTTTATCATCAGTTTTTTTTTTATTTCTGGTGATGTTGTATGACTTCAAAACATGGAATGCTACAGTTCCCAAAAAATTCAGATTCAGGATCACCAAAAGAGCAATGGAAAAGCTCACAGTGGGGATAAGAAGGCGGCAACACATTGCCAACAAGTAATGACAGAAGAAATGGAATAAGAAGTGTCTTGAAGGCAGCGTATGATCCAAAAAGATGAACTGGTTATATGGCAAGAGAAAGAGATAATCAATGGACAACTGGCATATTGTATTGGAATTCCTCACAATGTCAAGCGAATACAAAGAAGCCCTCCCACCGCCACCTCTGGCATGTCAGATAGCCCTGGTGTCAATTGATGGTAGCACATGAGTGAGAGTCAACATAAGTCAGTCATCAAGAATTTTTAAATGCTTACTTTGTTCCAGGCACTATGATAAGTATGGGAGGGGGATACAAAAGAACAATCAAAAATAATTCCTGCCCTCAATGAACTTTCATTCTAATGTTAGAAACACATAAGGTGTATACAGATTGAATGGAACTTCATCTCAGAGGGTAAGGCACTAGAATATGGGGAGTGGTAGGGTGACAAGAAATGGCTCCTGAATAAAGAGGAATTTGAGATGAGTCATAAAGGAGTCAGTTAGCATAGATGGGTTGAGCCCTGAATCATACAGGCAATATCCACATTAATGAAATCACAAATCTAATGGAATGTTAGAGTATTAGAGAGTTAATAAACAACCTTAGCATTATAGCCTTTCCATTTGGCCTTATGCTACTCTTTTCTATTAATCCCCTGTTACCTGCCCACATTTCCATCTCATACTTGCACTTTAAAAAATGTGAAGTTGTCAGGGAGCTCCTGGTACAGACACATTGGCTGTTTTCCCCTAGACTCTTACTACTCTTCCTCCTCATCAGAATCATTCTAAGTTGCATGTCACAACTTGATCCTTGAAATCCTGCCAACCCTCCTGATGTGATTTTTCCCTTCAGTAGGAGAGAAGCTTTGGGGTACATTTCCACCCCACCCTTAAGTCTTATTTTAGAGACCCCTTGGCATGGGACTCTACATGGAAAATAACCTTACTAAAGTTAAAAAAAACACACAATCATCAGAAAACCAATTCAGGATGGAGGTAGGAGCGGGTAGAATGTTGGAGAGAACACAAGATCAGGCAAAACAAGGGACCTGGTAGAACTTTGGATCCCTTCATTATGAGACATCAAACCATCAGATATTTCTGAACCTTCTTGAAAGAGAAATGAGAAGGATCATAGACTCAGGAAGATCCATTTAAAGGTGGAAGGGACTTTTGAGGCCGACACCCTGATTTTAAAGGTGAGGAATGTGAGACCCAGAGAAGTTAATTCTCCTAGAGTCATCTAGTTAGTAAGTATTGAGGTGGGATTTGAACCTAGGTCTTCCTTGACTCCAAGTCTATAACTCAATCTACTATTTCAGGCTTCTTCACAGGGAAAATGATCACTATCTTAGCCTTCCCAACAGTTGGTTCACAAAACCAAGAAAACATCTGAGTAGCTGAAAACAGGGCCGATGGGTTACCTGGAATCACCTCATTACTGTTTCCTGACTTGGAGTTATCTATTTCCCAAATAGTCCCCGAATCCCAGTGACTTGAAGAAGATTAGCCCATCTCAGCTCATTGGCTTTTACTTGGAGCCTGTGCCTCAGGCACCTCAGGACTGTAACTAACTTTGGGGGACAAGAACAGGTACCCAGAATGCTTCAGAAGAAGCCCAAGCTTCCACTCAGCCAGCCCTTCAGTCTTGTTGTTGGACTTCATTCCTAACTTTTGAAAGGCTTTTCCCCCCAGTGCCCTTGATGAGGTTAAAGAGTTTCTTTTTTTCCCTCCTTTTTAATTACATTAGCATCACATGACATCCTGTCATGCTGGATAATATTTAACTTTCCTAGACACTAATCAATTCCATTCAACTTTCCCTGGCTCATTTCAGGCAGACTCAAAGTCTGTGCATACACCAAGGCCAGACAGACCTCTCAGATCAAATCAGGTCACATCTTAGAGGTCCAGGATGCTTATTAGCTTGAGAAGATGATAGCCTCTACTCTCCAAAGTCCCCTTCCAGAGAGGCCATATAACCTTCAAGAAGTAGGTCGGCATAATACATATGATTCATGGGACTAGAGATTCAGAGATAGAAGGGGCCTTCGAAGGCATTGAGTTCAACCCCATCATCTTACAGCTGAATAATCTAAGCCTGAGAAGTTAAATGACTTGCCCAGGGTGACAAAGATGGTTACTGTCTGAGTGAGGATTTGAACTCAGGTCTTCCGTATTCCAAGCCCAGCACTCTATAGTCACTGTGCCACCTAATTATCTCAAATAATTTTTCCAAGGTCACCAGCTAGTAAGTGATAGACTTACAGCAATGGAATTGGAGTTAAGAGGACCTGCATTCAAATCCTGCTCCAGATGTTTACTAGCTGTGTGACCCTGGGCAAATCATTTAACCTCTCTTTCTTCATCTTCAAATAAATTCCGTGTCTTCTAAGGTGCCTTCCAGTTCTAACTGATGGTCTAATGATAGTATAAACTTGTGCCCACTGGAGTTGGAGTCTCACATGCTCATACTAGTTTACCTGTATCATATACCTATATAGGTAAGGTCAACAAAGTGCTTTCTTCACAGCAACTCTGTAAGGTTGCTAATGCAGATATTGTGAGGAGGTTTTCATAAAGAACCAGACAGACTAATGATGCCTAAAGTAGTAAGCCTCTATTTATTTAGTTTGCTCGTTTGTTTGGTCATTCATTCATTCATTTATTTGTTTTTTAATAAGCCTGGGATGTCATCAGTGTTGAGAACTCCTGGTGGGGAACTTCCTCAACCAATGCAGGGTGGCACCTTTTCTGCAACTTATAGGTTTAAGGAAGTGCCTAAGTCACTGAAAGATTAAAAGCCTTGCCCAGCATTACACAGGTAGACTGTGTCAGAGACAGGGCTTAAACCTAGACCTTCCTGATTCCAAGGCCATCTAGGCCATGTTGCATCTCAGGTCTTCATTATAATGTGCTTAAGTAAAGTGAGGGAAGGCTCAAGATATAAAGGCCAAGGACAATGGAATTATGAAGGTGGGGACTAGGCAGGTATAAATGAGGGAAGGAGGATGGGGCCGGCATAAAAGAGGATGCAATCAGATATTAGTCGATGGAGCTTGGGGATTTCCAAAGCTTAGGGTGTATTGTCTTCAGGCCGTGTCCAGAAAAGTGATGAGGTTCAACAGAGTTAAACCTTCAGAGTTACCATCCTCAGATTTAGCATACCCTGCTTCTGCTAAGCTTTCCACATCTCTTGTTATATGTTGAGATGCCTGGGTCCTTCTTTTCCAACATAACAAGCCAGCTCAAGTTTCCTCTACCAGTTATGGTCTTTTCATGGAGATGTGGTACCAATCCATGTTCCCCCTCAACTCAGCCCTCCTAGGATGGAGAACTCATTAGTAATGAGTAAGTGTCTAGGACAAAAGTTGTTTTTTTGTATTATGGATCACTTTGGCAGTCCTGTGAAGCCTATGGACCCCCCTTTTAGATAAAAATATATATAAATGCATAAAATAAAACGCATCAGATTACAAAGGAACTCCATTATATTGAAATGCAGTTATTAAAATACGTATTTTAAAAAATGTAGTTCAGTGACCCTGGGCAAATCACTTAACCCCAATTGCCTAAAAAAATAACAAAATAAAAAATAAATAAAAAATGTAGTCTAACCCCACCACTTTGTATATCATTGACTAAAAGCTGAAAGGAACCTCAAAGGGTAACTAGTCTAAAACTTTCATTTACAGATGAGGAAACTGAGGTTTGGGGAAATAAATTCACTTGCCCAAGGTCACAAAGGCAGTAAGTACCAAAGGAAGAATTTGAATCCAGATCATATAACTCCAGAATAAGCATTTTTCCATTGTATTATACTACCGCCTGCCTTATATTGAGCCCAAAGTTGATTTCCCATAATTTCTGCCCATTTTTTGCTCAGCCTTTCAGATCATAGCTTTTCGTGTATTTGAAGACAGTGATGATGTCCCCCACTCACCTACCCCCAACTCTGACCTCCTTGTCTTTTCTTCTCTGATTTAAATTTCACCAGTTTTTTAAAATAAAATAGTGCCCTTAGTTTTTTTCTTCTGTGGTGATATAGCCCCAGTCTAGTTACCCTTCTCAGAATGTGCTCTAGATTATCAGCATTTCTCCTAAAATGTGGTGCCTAGAACTGCTGCCATTTTCCAGATGGGGTCTCATTCCTGCAAAATATGGAAAGCCTTTAGGCATCCTTAGGTGCTGTGGAACTGCAGGACGAGAGCCTGAGATTTAATTCACTTCTTGCCTTCAATTCTTAGGATACTACAGAACACTTTCCCCATGTCTGATCATTTCACTTCTGGTTGTGTATCTTCCCTCCTCCAAGGGAGAGTAGGAAGCAAAGAGCTTGACCTACTAATTAGGAAAGTGGGGGCTCTCATTCTCAGGTTTGTTTGATCAGAATGACCTCAATTTAGACAGGCATGTGATACGAACCAGGACAGTCTAAGGATACCTTGATCGGGTTAAAAATAGAGCCCAAGGGAGGAATGCTGAAGTCCTTTCTGGCATCTCTCCCCTGCCCAGTACTTACTGCAGGGCTCTTCGCACTGATTGCTTGGGGAAATATATTTCATGAAATGAGAACTGCTAAGATGAGAGGTCAGGAGCTTGGAGTAAATTCAATTTAGCAACATTGATTGGTTGGTTGGCTAATTGTCCTTCATCCTCGAAGAAGACCAAAGTGACATCACTATGTTGGAGTCAAGGTCCAATGTGTCCAGCTGTGACTGATCAGACCGGCATGAGCTCAGAAGGTCAGGCACAAGTTGTCCACATGACGTGAAGAGTGGAGATGTCTCCATATTTATTAAGTACTTATTGCATGCCAGGCACCATTCTAGGTGCTAGGTACAGAGAGAGAAATGTCAAAGAGGTCCCTGTCCTCAAGGTGTTTACAATCCATTGTGGAAATAAAGCACATCAACAGATACATTTGTGTGTGATAATTTGAGGAGGAAAGAGAGAGAGCACACATGACCATGGGGTTTAGCAAGGGCTTCCTGGAGGAAGTAGCATGCATGATGAACTTCAAAAGAAATGAAAATCACCGAACTTGAAAGCCAGGGGGACCTCAGCAATCATTCCCACTATTTCATTGTAAGTTGGAATTCCCACTCTAATGTTCTAAGAGGTGGCTGTGAGGATGGAGGGCATTCCAGGCATGGAGCAGTTGAGTTAGAGATGGGATGTCAAGTTCAGGAAACAAGTTATTTAATTTTGGATGGATAATCTAATGTCCTAAGGAAAATTATGGACAAAGGCTGGAAGGGTAAATTAGAGATGAATTGGGAAGGAGCTTACATTGTCTGGGAGGCAAAATATGACATTAATGCGGCTCACAGCAAGACTAATAGGCATCTTTTTGTTTTTGTTTTTATTTTTTTGTTATTTTTTTGTTGTTTTTGTTATTATTTTGTTTAGTTTTTTCATTCATTATTGATTTATTTATTTGTACTGGGTCTGTAATTTCCTGGGTATAGGAAATCCTTATGAAGATACTTCCTCTACCCATGCCAATAGGCATTTTCTCCATAATAATTATAACAACAACAATAATAGCAATTCACATTCGTATAGGACTTTAAGGTTTGCAAAGCACTTTATCCTGTGTAGGGAAAGGTCATTACTTCTCAAGTAAGGGGACCAGGGTTAAAACCCCAAGTCTGATCCTAGTGGCATGAGCTTGGTTAGTCATTTAAGATCTCTGACCTCACTTTTCTCACCTGTCAAAAGAGCGGGTTGGATTAAATGATGCCCAAGGTCCCTTTCAGCTCTAAAATCTATGCCTCTATTTTTTCATCACTTTCACTTTCTCTGTCTCAGTTTCTTCCACAATAAGGGAAGGGGGAAATAACTCAGTGGTCTCTAAGGTCCTTTCATTTGAAATCCAAGATTGACTATATTTCTGAAAAATGCTTTGCAAACCTATTCTATTCTTACAGGTAAGACCAGTGAAGGTCACAAAGGTCATCTCGTTACCTAAGTCCTCACCAGTGTCAAAGTTCTAAAGGCTGCTGAATATGTTGTAGCTTCCTCACCTGTAGAAAAAGGGGTATAATGATGGTCATTGTACCTGCCTCCCAGAGTTCATAGGGTTGTAGTCTTAGAGCCAGAAGGGATCTTAGCGAGCATCTAGTCCAACCCCTTCATTTTAAAAATGAGGAAACTGAGGCACAGTGAGGCAAAGTATCTTGCCCCTGGTCAAATAGTTGTTAAGCATCTAGATTTCATCCCAGGTCTTCTTGATTCTAAGTGCAGGGCTGTATCCACTAAGTATTCAGGCAAATTCATTTGAGACCTCCCTGAATTTGCCAAGAATGCCACTGTGGCTTTCTCTTCCACCAACCTCTGATCCACTTTCCCAGCTTCTACCCCTACTTATAAAATATAAGTTTCAATCTGGAGTCTATCCACCACAAACAGAGACACCCTAGACAGGAACAAAGTCCTGATCCACCCATTGCCTCCCCGCCTCCCTGGCTCCTACACGTCAACCTGAGACCCAGCTGCTGGACCGGCCTGTCCCCCTCGTTGGTATGTGTGACTCTTGGTTAGGGGAGGCTGATGTTGTGGAGTGTGGCTCAGCAGCCCCCTCCCCCTGCTGGCTCAGCACTTGGCAAACACCCACCACTTCAGCAGAGATGTGATCCTGACATTCTGCCTGTGTGTAATTATTCTAATGGATGCTGCCCAACCTCTAGGAGCCCTGACTGGGAAGTGCTCCCAGGAGACTTTTTTTGTCCCTTCTCCTTTTAGAAGGTATGAGAGAAAACTCTCCAAAAGACTTTAAAGTGCCCATTTCTTTTCCAAAATAAACACCATGACATTCCCTCATCCTGAAGATCATAGATCTAGATTTGGAGGGGACCTTACAGGACATCCAGTTCACACACACGCACACACACACACACCCATTTAACAAATGAGGAAACTGAGGCCCAAAAAGTTTAAGATATTTACACAAGGTCACACTGCTAAAGAGTATCCGGCACATGATTTGAACCTAAGTCTTCAAGTGTTTAAGTCCAACACTCTATCATGTTGTCCCTCAAAGAGATGAGAATTGATTGCATTGTTTTCTCCTGAGCCCTAATCAAGAGCTTCCTTTGTGGTACTCTTCCCAACAGGAAGAGAGGAAAGAATGAAAGAAGAGAAGGAGGGAAGGAGAGAGGGAAGGAAGGAAAGAGAAAGGGAGGGAAGAAGGAAGAAAGGGAGAGAGGGAAGGGAGGGGGGAAAGAAGGAAGTGAGGGAGGAAAGAAGCAAGGGAGGGAGAGGGGGGGAAGGAAGGGAGTGCAGGATGGAGATAGGGAAGGGAGGGAGGGAAGGAAGGAAGGATGTGAGGGAGAGAGAAAGGGAGGAAGGAAGGAAGGAAAGGAGTAGGGGTAGAGGGAGGGCAGGAAGTAAGGGAGGGAGGTAGAGAGAGAAGAAGGAAGGAGGGGAGTACAAGATGGAGGGAGGGAAGGAATGGAAAGAGGGGGAGGAAGGAAAGAAGAAGGGAGAAAGGAAGGGAGGGAAAAAGGGAGGAAAGAGGGAAGAAAGGAAGGGAGGATGGATGGATGGATGGAAGGGAGGGAGAGAGGGAGGAAAAAAAGGGAGGGAGGGAAGGAGGGAGGGGGGAAGAAAGTAATCAGTACATATTAGATTGCCTTTGTCCAATATGTTTCTAATCTACCTTCCTAGCCTTTTTTTCGAATTATTAGCCCTTTATGGATTCTATTCCATCTAGACCAGACCAGACCCCATTTTCAACATTCCATTTCTAATCTCTAGTTACTCCTGTAGTTCATTCCACATAATTGGAATTCATTCATTCATTCATTCATTTGTCCATTCACTCATTTATTCTAAAAAACATTTTAAGCCCTTATTACATGCTATGCTTTAGAGACAAGGAGAAAAATTAAACAGCCCTCATGTTCGCATCTCCCATGATGGCTTGCACGTAATCAGCACATAATAAGCATCCAGTGAATTGTATGCCAGTGGCGTATAGGACTCCTTCAGCTACAAACCTCACCGGTCAATTCAGCTGTCATTCAACACTGGTCAGGATAAACAGCATGTTTGAGGATCAGGGGTCCCTGGTGACTTTGTCTGCAGTAGGGACTTTGATTTCCAGAATAGGCAATGAAGCTTTATCTATTATTTATGTCCTTCCTGCAGCAATGCAGCAGGGTGTAGTGGCTAGAGAGCTAGCCTCGAAACCAGGAAGATCTGGGTTCACATCTTGTTTCTAACCCATGACCCTAGATAAGTCACTTTATCTCCCCCCCCCCAATTCTCCAAGGCTGTAAGTTGCAGAGAAGGTGCCAGGCTTCTCTATATAGTTCTATATATAGGGAGTTCCTTATATGGGTGAAAGCCCAAGTCTAGCAGTTGTTACTGATCCCTTCCCCCAGATATAACTTACAGTGACTGACAGATTGAAAATATGAACAGAACAGGACACTTACAAACAAAATAGGATGAAGTCCAGTGAACAGAAGTAGGGAAATTGTTGTCACCAAGTATGTTGGATGAGTGAACTAGTGCGTATGAGCCCTGAAATTTGACTCTCCAATTCCTAACAGCAAAGGCAGAAAGGGAGATGCATCAGCTTCTAAAGTTCTCATCCTCTGATTAAAAGAAGCACGCAAATCCTCCTCAAGAGATAAATTGTTTCCTAGGACTGGATTCTGAGGAATTTATTCTGCAATTCTTGATGTCAGAGATTTGGGGTAATATAATGGAAAGTAGCAACCCAAAGAAATATTTGTATAGTAGAATGAGCTTTGGACTGTCAGTCAAGAGATCCTGGGTTTAAGCTTTGACCTTAGGACAATCCTGGTTGACTACGGGTAATTCACTAGACCTGTCAGAGCCTCAGTGTCCCCATTGATAAACTAGGGATCATAATACTTGTAGTACCTCTTTCTAATGGTTGTTGTGAGGAAAACACTGTCAATTTCAAATGATCTTTAGGAATATGAAGTGAACTTGTAATTATTATGATCAGTCAGACAGAAAACACCCGTGTAACAAAGGCTTACTGTATTCACAATGCATCCTGTGCTGGGCATGGTGCTACCCAATGAGGATCCAAAGAAAGGCATGAATGATGATAGACCTGGCTATCTGGAGGCAGGGGATTGATACTCAGATCCCACCTTTACATCAGCTTGGGCAGGCTTCTTAACCTCATTAGACCTCAGTTTTCTGATCTGCAAAATGAGAGGTCTTAGACTAGATGGGCTTCCAGGTCTATTCCAGTTCTTCTATGCTCCTATGCTTATGCCAGTTCTAAATCTATGAGCCTAGGTGTCAGTGCACGGAAGTGATTGCCAAGGGCTAGAGAGTGGAAGGGAATGTGAAACAGTGGAGACAGAGCTGGACTCGGGGTCAGAGAGCCTGGTTTCTGCCAGTTGCTTAATTATACGGCCTTCAGAAGAGAATTGTTCTTCTTGGTGACATACTTTGCCCATCAGTAGAATGAGGGGATTTAACTGGATGATCCCTGGGTTCTCTTTTACCCCTAATAGTCCGGGCTTTTGGTTGTCTTATGGGATTAAGAATTTACTTAATCGAACTCCCTTCTTTTAGCTTCCCCTCACTCTCGTACTTTATCTAGCCTATTTTTCCCAAATTCTCTTCTCTAGAACTCAATATACCCCCAGAAGCACGTAGGGGGTGGGGCTCCCCACGCAAATTGGTTAGTTGTGATTTCCCCGAAAACACAGGACTTATTTTTCATGATTAGCATTTCTGATGCAAGCTTTAACTGCCTTTATTAAAAGTCACCTTGCTGATAACACATCATTCTGCACTGTCTATTTATTTTGTGTGCTTGAATGTATGTAATCTATACACATAGGACAACCTGCTTTGCCACCTTTGTCTTACATGTTAAAAAAAAAAACCTTAAGAATCAGATCATGCATAGTTGTTTGCATCTTTTCTGCCACATTAGAATGTGAGCAGGGAACTGTCCCCACTTTTTCATTTCTATCCCTATCACTTAGCAGAGTGCTTTATACATAATAAGTGCTTAATCAATGTTTGTGTGTTTCACTCATTCCTTCATTAGTCAGAGAGAGGACGTGACCTGAGGTTTTCCTGACTCCAAGGCTGCCTCTCACTATCTGATAACTGCCATTAACTATTTACATTTAAATTATTAATTTCAATGCATAACGTGTCATAATAATTCATCAGTCATTCCCTGGAAGTCTTCAACAGGATTGTCTGTTCATTCTTATTCACTTTCCCTCTTCGGTGGTCATCGTTAACATACGTTCCTTTCTTCCAGATCCGCCTTTTATTTGTTTTGTTTTGTAAAAGTGTCTTCAGATTTCCCTGTATCCCTCCAACTTCCTAGTTTTAATTGCATTATAGTGTTTGATTATGTTAATTTCCTACCTTTCTTTGTTAGCCAATACTATCTTATCTTGTTGGTCATCTAGGGTTGTTCTCAATTACTTGAGAAGATTACCTATATGTGACATATGTGCTCACCTAGAAAATATGTTTGCACCCCTCTTATGACTGGGCCAAAAGGATTCATGGACTGAAGGCATCTCTCACTCTGTTTGCAGGGATCCCTCATCTTTAGTTATCCCTGTGTCTCAATGCCAGGCTACCATGATGTTCCATTCACCTAGATCGTTCTTTCTTAGCTATTGTTTCTATCAAAATAATAATAGCAACACACAACTAGTATTTATATAGCACTTTAAGGTTTGCAAAGTGTTTGACAAACATCCAATTATTCTCACAACACTGAGAGGTAGGTACTATTATTGGTCTCATTTTACCAATAAAATGACCGAGGCAGACAGAGTTGAGTCACTTGCCCAGAGTCAAGGAGTCCTAGCTATCTTTGAAAGCCTAACTCAAATTCCCGTTTCTCCTCGACGAAGCCCCAGCTTTCCTCGGCAGATTTTGCTGCCTATATAATGTATAACACCGAATTCATCACTTCTGGTGAATCTGTGATTTCAGTGATGCAGGTAGTGTCACACGAGGAGAGCTCCCTGCCACTGCGGATGGGTCCTTTCTCAGCATCTTATCAGCTGGGTCATTGAAAGGTTAAGTAGCTTGTCCAACCAGTGTGTGTGTGTGTCAGAGATGGATTTGAATCTGAGGTTTCCCAATACTGAGGCCATCTCTCTGGCCCCTGTACCACCTTATGTCTCTCTATCATGGTTTATATTGAGTCTATGCCTTGTCTCCCTAGCAAGACTGAAAGCTTACCTGAGAGCAAGAATCATGTCTTCTACCTCATTACCCCTCACAGAATTCACAAAAGTGTCAAATACTCAATAAACATTCCTTGATCAATGGAAAGAGACAAAAATGTTGGCTGGGGTCTGTGAGAATACTGCCTACATGACAGTTTTTTGTCTTCCTGCCTTACAGGTGATCCATTGGAACTCCCCAAAGAAACTCCGTGTGAAGAACAAACACGTTGAGTTCTTCCGAAACCTGTACCTGACATTTCTGGAGTATGATGGGAATCTGCTGAGGCGTGAGCTATTTGGCTGTCCCAGTGAGGCTGACGTCAACAGTGAAAACGTAAGTGGGGCTGGCAAAGGTCATTTTCCTTCCCAGGCACTTGAGAAACCAAGTTGCAACAAAACTGAATTCAGCTCTATATTTAAGAAAAAGAAAGAAAAGAAAATTTAAAAAAAGCTTCCTAATTACTGCCTGTATCTTAAAGTAAAATGAGTTACCTTGGAAGGAAGCAGGGTCCTCTTCTCAGAAGTCTTCAAGAAAATGTGGAATAACTCCTTGTCAGGTATATGGAAGAGGGGCAGGTGTGCTTTGGAGCCAATGACTTCAGAGGTCCCTTCCAGCTCCCACGTTTTATGATTCTAAGAAGCTTCAAAGAGACAGATTAGATATTAAGTGTAAAAGGGCATTACAAAACTGCTCAGTTTGTTAGCATCCCTTTCCACCTTTTTTTCCTCTTCTCTGCATTTTGAATTAACTATTTCACTGATGTTCTTTTTTTGAATATCTAACACTACCCTCCAAACTAACATTCCATCCTGATGGTATAGAAGACTTCCTTTTTTGGGGGTGGCAGTCGGGATTAAGTGACTTGCCCATGGTCACATAGCTACTAGGTGTCTGGGGCTGGATTTGAACTCAGCTCCTCTGGATTCCAATGTCAGTGCTCTATCCACTTCACCACCTAGCTGCCTCCTTCCTTATTAACACATATCTATGCTCCAGCAAAACAAATCAAAACAATGGCCCTGTCTAACAGTACTTATCTCATTCCACATCTCCAATTCCACTACCTCTCTCCAAAAGGTGAGAGGTGTCTTTTGAAGCCCCCATTCTTCACTGCCTTGATCAGAGTTCTGAGGTTTTTGGAAATGGGTTTTCTTCAAGTATTATTGCCATCATCCCATAAGTTGTTCTCCCTGACCTGCTCATTTCACTCAGTTTCAGCTCATAGGAGTCTTTTCTAGTTCCCCTGAATCTGACATAGTTGTAATTTCTTATGGCACAATAATATTCTATTCATTCACACATGACGGTCTGTTCAGCCATTCCCCAGCTAATGGGCACCTCTTTTGTTTCATGTTCTTTGCTACAGCAAAAAAATATGTTGCTATATCTGTTACTGTATATAAGGCTCTTTCCTTCTTCCCTTGATACCTTTAAGATGTACACCTTATAGCAATATAACTGGGTAAAAATATAGTGATTTGGGGAGCATAGCATGGATTTAGCAAGTATTTATTATGTGCTTACTGTATATCAGCCACTGCCCTGTGGCTAAAGAGACAAAAATGAAAATTCCTGCCCTCACAGAGCTTACATTCAATCAAGAAAACTCTATGAACACACACATAATATGTATAGAATTTGTACAAAGTGACTTAGGCAGTGCTAGAAGCTGGGGAGAGGAAGATCAGAAAAGTGTTCATGGGAAGATGGATTTTTATTGGAGCTTTGAGGGCAAGTAGGTATTCAGAGAGTTGGAGATGATGAGGAAATTCCAGGCCATAGAGCACCCTGTGCAAAGGAATGGAGACAAGAGATGTAATACTGTGAGTGAGGGACAGCAAGAAAGCCAGTTTGACTAGACTGATAAAGTGTGTGAAGGTAGTAGTGTTTGATAAATCAGCAAAGGTAGGCTGGGGTTAGATTGTGAAGGCCTTTAAATGCCAAACAAAGTGGTTGGTATCTTATCCTAGAGATACTAGGGAGCCACTGAAATTTCTTGTTCAAGGGGAATGATATCATCAGTCCTGTGCTTTGGGAATATCAGTTTTGCAGCTAGATGAAAGATGGATTGGGGAGAAGAAAGATCTGACATGGGGGACCAATTAGGAGGCTCTTGAAGTAGAAATACATGGAACAATTCATGAATCTGCATGAATGAATGGCTTTCAAGATGAAAATAATTTCAAGCATGGTTAAGATCTCCTGAGATTCAGTCTTACAGAAGAAAAGATATCCATGTAGACCGTGTGGTGTGTGACACAAGCTGTCCTAGGACACATGCCTCTCATGAGCTAAGAAGTTCATTATAGATAGAGGTGACTGATAATAGGTAGGTAGGGGGGGAAATTGGCAGTTACGTGGTGCAGTGGATAGAGCACTGGGCCTGGAGTCAGGAAGACCTGAGTTCCAATCTGGCCTCAGACACTTATTAATTGTGCAACCTTGGGCAAGTCACTTCACCCTGTTTGCCTCAGTTTCTTCATCTGTAAAATGAGCTGGAGAAAGAAATGGCAAACCACTCCAGTATTATATCCAAGAAAACTCCAATGGGGCCATGAAGAGTTGGACATAACTGAAATGACTGAACAACCAAAGGTAGAAAAATAGACAGGCAGAGAGTCAGCTTCTCTCTTCTCCATTTTATAAAGACACTAGTAGCTTGGCAACAAGTGACACTAGGATATCTATAAAAGAGGAAAGGCAGGGTGCATTGCAATGCCAAATGCAGGATGAAGCTGCCATTGCATAGGTGATCTTGGTGGGACAGTGTGATGATGGGGATAACAGGACATGTGCCACCATAATAGAGGTTTAACAAATACTTGATAATTGGTTTGCCTCCTAAACAGTGAAGAAGGGTTGAGCAGGTTACGATGTGGTTACAGAAACAAACAATGCTGAATCTTGCTTAGTCCAACCCTTTTCTTGCAATGGGAATTAGACAGGGGCTCTGAGAAATGGAATGACTTTCCCCTGATCGCACAGAAAATAGGGGGCAGACCGGGGATAGTAACTGAGTTACCAAACTTCTCATTTGAGACCATTTTCTTTTTTCTCCATTCTTTTTTTTTATTAATTTATTTTGATTTATCAACAATCACTTCCACATGCTTTTGAATTTAAAATTTTTCTCCCCCTTCCTCCCCACCTCCCTCCCAAGATGGCGCACAATCTGATATAGGCTATACATATACCTTCCTATTAAATATATTTTTCACATTAGTGATGTTGTAAGTAAAAATTAGGAGCAATAGGAGGAACCACTAGAAAGAGGAAACAAAACTCAACAGAAGAGGGAAAAAAATAGCAAATAGTATGGTTCGATCTGCATTCAAATTCTATAGTTCTTTCTTTGGGTGTGGATAGCATTTTCCATCACAAGGCCTCTGGAGATGTCTTAGATCCTTGTATTGCAGGGAAGGGTCAAGTCTATCAATATTAGTCATCACACAACGTGGCTGTTACTATGTACAGCATTCTCTTGGTTCTGCTCACTTCACTCAGCATCAGACCATACAAGTCTTTCTAGGTTTTTCTGAAGTCTGCCTGCTCATCATTTCTTATAGCACAATAATATTCCATTACATTCATATACCACAACTTGCTCAGCCATTCCCCAATTGATGGGCATCCTCTCAATTTCCAATTCTTTGCCACCACAAAAAGAGTTGCTATAAATATTTTTGTACATGGGGGTCCTTTTCCCATTTGTATGATCTCTTTGGGATATAGTCCTAGAAGTGTTATTGCTGGGTCAAAGGGTATGCACAATTTTATAGCCCTTTGGGCATAGTTCCAGATTGCTCTCCAGAATGGTCAGATTATTTCACAACTCCACCAACAATGCATTAGTGTTCCAATTTTCCCACATCTTCTCCAACATTTATCATTTTCCTGTTTTGTCATGTTGGCCATTCTGATAGGTGTGATGTGGTACCTCAGAGTTGTTTTGATTTGCGTTTCTCTAA
The DNA here is from genome assembly GCF_900497805.2 of Vombatus ursinus. Classification (NCBI taxonomy): domain Eukaryota; kingdom Metazoa; phylum Chordata; class Mammalia; order Diprotodontia; family Vombatidae; genus Vombatus; species Vombatus ursinus. The sequence goes on from NW_020943070.1 coordinate 8,119,151, forward strand.
TCAATAGTGATTTGGAGCATTTTTTCATATGACTATAGATGGCTTAATTTCTTCATTTGAGAACTGCCTGTTCATATCCTTTGACCATTTATCAATTGGGGAATGACTTGTATTTTTATAAATTTGACTTAATTCTCTATATATTTTAGAAATGAGGCCCTTATCAGAGACACTGGTTGTAAAAATTCTTTCCCAATTTTCTACCTTCCTTCTAATCTTAGTTGCATTAACTTTATTTGTGCAAAAACTTTTCAATTTAATGTAATCAAAATTATCCATTTTGCTTTTCATAATGTTCTCTATCTCCTGTTTGGTCATGAATTCTTCTGTTTGCCATAGATCTGAGAGGTAAACTATTCCTTGCTCTCCCCAGTTTGCTTATAGTATCAGCCTTTGTATCTAAATCATGTACCCATTTTGACTTTATTTTCATATAGGGTATGAGATTTTGGTCTATGCCTAGTTTCTGCCATACTCTTTTCCAGTTTTCCCAGCAGTTTTTTTCAAAGAATGGGTTCTTATCTCAGAAGCTGGGGTCTTTGGGTTTATCAAATAATAGATTGCTATAGTCGTTGACTACTGTGTCTTGCATATTTAACCTATTCCCCTGATCCACCACTCTATTTCTCAGCCAGTACCAAGCAGTTTTGATGATTGCTGCTTTATAATACAATTTAAGATCTGGAATGGCTAGGCCACCTTCCTCTGCATTTCTTTTCATTAGTTCCCTTGATATTCTGGACCTTTTGTTCTTCCAAATGAATCTTGTTATTATTTTTTCTAACTCTATAAAATAATTTTTTTGGTAGTTTGATTGGTATGGCACTAAGTAAATTAGCTTAGGTAGAATTGTCATTTTTATTATATTAGCTCGGCCTACCCATGAGCAACTGATGTTTTTCCAATTATTTAGATCTGACTTTATTTGTGTGAAAAGTGTTTTGTAATTGTGTTCATAGAGTTCCTGGGTTTGTATCGGGAGGTAGACTCCTAAATATTTTATAATGTCTACAGTAAGTTTAAATGGAATTTCCCTTTCTATCTCTTGCTGTTGGGCTTTGTTGGTAATATATAGAAATGCTGATGATTTATGTGGGTTTATTTTATAGCTGTAACTCTGCTAAAGTTGTTTACTATTTCAAGTAGTTTTTTACTTGATTCTCTAAGTATATCATCATGTCATCTGCAAAGAGTGATAGCTTTGTTTCTTCTTTGCCTATTCTAATACCTTCAATTTCTTTTTCTCCTCTTATTGCTAAAGCTAACATTACCAGTAGGATATTGAACAACAGTGGTGATAATGGACATCCTTGTTTAACCCCTGATCTTATTGGAAATGCTTCTAGCTTGTCTCCATTACGTATAATGCTTGATAAATGTTTTAGGTAGATGCTATTTATTATTTTAAGGCAGGCTCCATTTATTCCTATGCTCTCTAGTGATTTTAGTAGGAATGGGTGTTGTATTTTGCCAAAAGCTTTTTCTGCATCAATTGACATGATCAGGTGGTTTCTGTTAGTTTTGGTGTTGATATGATCAATTATGCTGATAGTTTTCCTAATATTGAATCAGCCCTGCATTTCTGATATAAATCCTACCTGGTCATAGTGTATTATTCTTGTGGTAAGTTGCTGTAATTTATTTGCTAATACTTTTTAAAATTTTTTGCATCTATATTCATTAGAGAAATTGGTCTATAATTTTCTTTCTCTGTCTTGAGTCTTCCTGGTGTAGGTATCAGCACCATATTTGTTTCATAAAAAGAATTTGCTAACACTCCTTCTTCACCTAATTTCCCAAATAGTCTATATATTATTGGAATTAATTATTCTTTAAATGTTTAATAGAATTCGCATGTAAATCCATCTGGCCCTGGAGATTTTTTCCTAGGGAGTTCATCAATGACTTGTTCAATTTCTTTTTCTGAGATGGGGTTATTTAAATATTTTACTTCCTCTTCTGTTAATCTGAGAAATTTATGTTTTTGTAAATATGTATCCATTTCACTAAGATTGTCAAATTTGTTGGCATACAGTTGGGCAAAATAGTTCCTAATTATTGTTTTAATTTACTCTTCCTTGGTGGTAGAGTCACCTTTTTCATTCTTGATATTAGTAATTTGTTTTCTTTCTTTTTTTAATTAAATTAACCAAAGGTTTATCTATTTTATTGTTTTTTTCCAGATCTTAGTTTAATTTATTAGTTCAATAGTTTTCTTAATTTCAATTTTATTGATTTTTCCTTTGATTTTCAATATTTCTAATCTAGTGTTTAATTAAGGGTTTTCAATTTGTTCTTTTTCTAGTTTTTTTTAGTTGTATGCCCAATTCATTGATCTCTTCTTTTTGTATTTTATTTATGTAAGTATTTAGAGATATAAAACTTCCCCTAAGAACTGCTTTCACTGCATCCCATAAGTTTTGGTATTTTGTCTCATTATTGTCATTCTCTTGAATGAAAGTATTGATTGTTTCTATGATTTGTTGTTTGACCCAATCATTTTTTAGGATTAGGTTATTTAGTTTCTAATTATTTTTTAGTCTATCTTTCCATGGCCCTTTATTACATATAACTTTTATTGCATCATGATCTGAAAAGGATGCATTTAATATTTCTGCCTTTCTGCATTAGATTGTGAGGTTTTTATGCCCTTGTACATGGTCAATTTTTGTGTATGTGCCATGTACCACTGAGAAAAAAGTATACTCCTTTCTATCTCCATTCAGTTTTCTCCAGAGGTCTATCATACCTAACTTTTCTAATGTTCTATTTACCTTCTTAACTTCTTTCTTGTTTATTTTGTGGTTAGATTTATCTAGTTTGGAGAGGGGGAGGTTGAGGTCCCCTACTAGTATAGTTTTGCTATCTATTTCTTCCTGTAACTCTCTGAACTTCTCCTCTAAGAATTTGGATTTTATACCATTTGGTACATATATGTTTAGTAATGATATTACTTCATTGTCTAGTGCCTTTTATCAGGATGTAGTTTCCTTCCTTATCTCTTTTGGTAAGACCTATTTTTGCTTTTGCTTTGTCTGAGATCAGGATTGTTACCCCTGCTTTTTTTTTTTTACTTCCGCTGAAGCATAATATATTCTGCTTCAGCCTTTTACCTTTACCCTGTATGTGTCACTCTTTTTCAAATGTGTTTCCTGTAAACAACATATTGTAGGATTATGGTTTTTAATCCATTGTGCTATCCTCTTCTGTTTTATGGGAGAGTTCATCCCATTCACGTTCACAGTTATGATTACTATCTCTTTTTCTCCATCCTTTTTCCCATTTGTTTATACTTTTCTTTCTCCTTTCTCCTTTTCCCTCCTCACTAGTGTTTTGTTTTGTTTTTTTTTTCTTTTTTTTTAAAGCAATTGGGGTTAAGTGACTTGCCCAGGGTCACACAGCTAGTAAGTGTCAAGTGTTTGGTCTGAGGCTAGATTTGAACTCAGGTCCTCCTGACTTCAGGGCCAGTGCCCTATCCACTGCACCACCTAGATGCCCCTAGTGTTTTGTTTTTGACCACCACCTCTCTCAGTTCCTCCTCCCTTCTATTAGCCCTTTCCCTTTTCTTCCCCTTTACCCTTACTGCTTCTTCCCTCCCTTCTATCGCCCCTCCTTTTTCTTTCCCCTCTTCCCTCCTACTGCCTATAGGGCAAGTTAGATTTCTATACCTAACTGATTATATTATTCTCTTCTTGAGCCAAATCTGATGAGAGTAAGGTTCGAACAATGCTCATCACCCTCCCTTCTTTCCCTCTGCTGTAATAGGTTTTTGTGTCTTTTTCTGTAATGTAATTTACCCTTGTCTGCCTCCTCCTTTCTCAATATATTTTCTTAGATCAGACTAATCTACTTGGATCCATTTAGCCCACTTGATTAGATTTTTTTTTATCATTACATCAAAGTCAACTTACATCCTCCCTTTTTATGTATACTCCTTTAACATGTTATAATAACAATACAGTTCTCAAGAGTTGCAAGTATCATCTTCCCTTGTAGGGATGTAAACAGTTTGCCCTTATTAACAACATATTGTATCTTTCTGTCCCATTTACCTTTTTATGTCTCTCTTGAGAGACTTGAGTCTTGAGAGTGCTTGAAGACCAAATTTTCTGTTGAGCTCTGGTCTTTTTATCAGGAAAGTTTGGAAGTCCCCTATTTCATTGAATATCTGTATCCTCCCCTGAAAGATCATGCTCATTTTCACTGGGTAGTTGATCCTTGGTTGTAATCCAAGCTCCTTTGCCTTACAGAATATCATGTCCCATGCCCAATAGTCTTTTAATGTAGAAGCTGCAAGGTCCTGTGTAATCCTGACTGTGGTTCCATGATATTTAAATTGTTTCTTTCTGGCTGCTTGCAGTATTTTCTCTTTGACCTGGTAATTTTGGAATTTGGCTACTATATTCCTTGGTGTTTTCAATTTGGGATCTCTTTCAGGAGGTGATCAGTAGATTCTTTCTATAGCTATTTTACCTTCTGATTCTAGGACTTCAGGGCAGTTTTCCTTTATGATTTCCTGAAAGATACTGTCCAGGCTCTTTTTTTCGTCATGATTGGCAGGTAGACCAATATTTTTAAAATTGTCTCTCCTGGATCAGTTTTCCAGGTCAGTTGTTTTACCATTGAGTTATTTTACATTTTCATATTTTTTTTTCACTTTTTTGTTTCTGTTTGATTGATTCTTGTTCTTTCATAAAGTCATTAGCTTCTCTTTCAGGAGGTGATCAGTGGATTCTTTCTATGGCTGTTTTACCTTCTGATTCTAGGACTTCAGGGCAGTTTTCCTTTATGATTTCCTGAAAGATACTGTCCAGGTTCTTTTTTTCATCATGATTTGCAGGTAGACCAATATTTTTAAAATTGTCTCTCCTGGATCAATTTTCCAGGTCAGTTGTTTTACCAATGAGGTATTTTACATTTTCATATATTTTTTTCTTCTTCTTCTCTTGTTCTCTCATAGAGTCATTAGCTTCCATTCACTCAATTCTAATTTTTAACAAATTGTCTTCTTCTTTTAGATTTTGTAGCTCCTTCCCTAATTGGCCAATTGTATTTTTTAGGGACTTGTTTTCCTTCAGTGTACTTTTGTTAAAGTTGGCCAATTGTATTTTTTAACGACTCTTCTACCTCTCTCATTTGACTTTTTAAATCCTTCTTGAGCTCTTCTAAGAAGGCTTTTTGAGCTTCAGACCAGTTCATATTATTCCCTTTTGAGGTTGCAGATGTGGGTTTGTTGACAATGTTGTCCTCTTCAGAATTTCTGCCTTGATCTTCACTCTTCTCATAATATGAATCTATCATACTTTTCTTTTTACTCATGTTGTTTCTTTATTCCTTGGCCTTTAAAGAGATTGAGCTCTTCTTCTGGGGAGCAGAGGGTACTGACCCAAGTTTCTTGTGTTGGGAGCCTAGGTGTTGGTCACTGGCTTTGTGTGCTGGGTCCTCCAATGTTGGCAATTGGAGGCTGTAGGGTTCTGGCAGTTTACCTGGTGTTGGATTGGAATCAGCAAGGCTGGAACTTTTGGGCAACTCTTGGTTGTGTGCTTCTTTCCTTTAGCTTTCTTCAGCTCCTTTCAGATGGATGTTGCAGGGTGTTTATCTGCCTGGGACCCGTTGTAGTGATGCTTCCCTTATTTTTGCTGAGGCACTGGTAGACCTGTTTGCTGTAGAATGCCAAGGCACCTGGTGGTCTTCTGAGCTGGTTTCCACCAGTTCCCCCACCCTCACTAAGTCACTCAGAGGTCCAGGTGTTGGTGTTTGCCTGTTCCACCACCTGGGTTTCAGGATCTCCTCTTGGTGTGCTAAAGTGGGACTTTCCCCTAGCTGGTTGGGATGCCTCCCATTCAGTATTGTTCTCCTTCCCCCAGGGCAAGAGGAGCCTTTCCAGTTAATCCCTCAAGCTACCTGGTTTACTGCACTGCTACTCCCTTTCTTCTGGTTCCACTGTTCCAGGATTTTTCCTAGGGAGAGATTTTATGGGCTTTCAGAGGTTGATAGGGGAGGGTAAGAGTGACTACCTTTTTACTCCACCATCTTGGCTTCCAGAAGTGGAACTCCCCATTTGAGACCATTTTCATGAACTTTAGTATGTGAGGAAAACTCAGTAATATCCCCACATGTGTTACAGTATTGAACTGTTGACTGCTATCCAGCAAACTCTTCCTTTGGTGATTTTTTCTTAGGGTAGAAGAGGGAAATAATGTTGTCACCCTTGGCCAAGTGGCCAGTCTTATGATAACGTTGCTTGGCTTACTGTTTGGAAGCTCTACAGTTGATAAAAACCCCATAAAGATGGTTGTTAGGTGCTAGTGATTAAGGGCAATTAACAGATAAGACAGAGATAATGAACACCTCAGATAAAAAGGGAGTGATCAAAGTAGCAATCTGGGATGGCAATTATACACACACACACACACACACACACACATACATACACACATATACATATATATACATACACATGCACATACACATATACATATATATACACATACACACAAGCATAAACACACACACATATACGCTGGACTTTTTTAAAGACTTTACCAGCATATATGAGGAGGTGCAGAGAGATAAAATTGCCTGGCCTAAGGTCACTCAGCTCATAAATGGAGACTCATAAGTCACACAAGGTGACATTGGAAGAGCCAGGAAATAGAAATAGATCAGTGTATGTGGGTACAACCAATCAGTGAACACCATGGTGTGGTGATTAAGAGGTTCAAGAGACATAGTTTCTGGGTAATTTAATAATTTTATTAATAAGGCCAGCACATTTATTAATAAAAGTGTGGTCATTTGGCCATCTCTCTTAGATCAAAGACAATCATGGCAAGTGGGCTCAGGGCTTATATGTTCTTTTAGAAAAGGAGTGGCAATCAACTCTTATTAGTTAACAATCAAGGAGAGAAAGAACATTATAATGAAGGGCTGAGAGTGGCATCATGTCACCCTTGGACAGAGAGACTCTCTCTATACCCAGACCACCCCTAGTCATGGGCAATCTAGTCAAAGAATTTATGCCCCACCCAAGCCTGTGCAGAACACAATGGCTACTCCACCTTGGTGGAGTCTTGAACAAGAAAGTTAGTCTAATCTTATCATCAGCAATGTCCTTCAAAAGAAACTGAACTTTTAAAAATCAGGACTTTAGAAAAAGGGAGGAACTCTGGATTTCCCCAAATCATTGATTGTGAATAATCATTTCTCTCAATGGCAAGGCATTGGCCACTGACATGACCTCATTCAGTGTCTCTACCCCAAGGCAGATGGCTTCTATGGTGAGGGTGTGCTAGCCCAGCCCTACCCTCCCTTAGCTCCATAGGTCTGTCTGTGAACATAGGAACCAGGGGCCACAATCACCCATCTGTCAGCACTGGTGCCTGAAGGTCATTGGCCATGAAATTCCTCTAGGAAGCCAATGACGGAGCAAGATCTTGACTTCAGTAAGCTGATCCTTGCTAATGAGGGCGCGGCCAGTGAGCCTCTCTCTCTCATTCCTGTGGCCATTATAGAGGTTTCTGGAGTGCCTGTCTATTGCAGGGATTACCTAGTGATCCTTTCTTAGTGGCTGTCTTTCAGGAGAATTTGGGAATAAGAAAAAGTGTGAGTGGTCAAGTATCATTAGGCCTCAGAACCTTTAGATTATGCAAAGCACTTCGAGGTTTCATGAAAACATTTTGTTCCTTTGATTTTGCTTAGTTCTCTCTCCCCAATCAGTGTTTATCATCATCAGCCAGCTCTGAGTACCCGTTGGCCTATTTTTCGAAAGCTAAATGAAGACTGTTCAGCATGGCTTTTTCCACAGGAGAGCCTCAGATAAAAAGCCTGGTCATCTCAAACCATTAGTTCACCTTTCATTTAATACCAGCAAGTGATTGCAACTGGCTTGGCATTCTGCAGAAGAACAGGGCTCATTTCAGAAGAGGCTCTCATCTGAACAGGGATTCCAAAGCCCCAGACACAAATTCTAGGTCTTCTGCTTACCACCTCTTTGACAATGAGCAAATTACTTGCTTTTCGTGTACCTCGGTTTCCTTTTTTTTTGTAAAGCAGAGCTAATAACTCTGGTCCTGCCTATATCATAGGATTTGAAAGGTTGTTGAAATCCTAGTCATCTGTTAAATCCCAGTTAAAATGCCAGCTCCTCCCAGAAGTCTTCCCTCCTGACCTGATCTGATATGATCTTTCTTTCCTTGCATCCCCATGTGGTCTTTTGCTTTTTCCTCTCTCTTATTCAGGTTCCATTGACATGGCATAGTGCATAGAGAGCTCTGGGTTTGGATTCATCAAGGGCCATCTCTGACACATAATGGTAGGGTCACCTTGGGCAAGCTAATTAATCTCTCAGTGCCTCCAGACACTTCTTTAAGACTGTAAGTTGCAGCTCTGCATTGGTAAAGGGCATTTTCTCACTGAGCATTCACTAACATGTATGAGAGGAGGCATGCCCTAGTGGATAGAGAACTGCCCTTAGATTCTGGAAGTCCAGGCTGAAGTCCAGTCTCTGACACATAGAAGCAGCTGAGTGGCCCAGTGAATAGTGCCAGATCTGGAGTCAAGAAGATCTGAGTTCAAATCCAGTCACAGAAAAGCACTAGCTGTGTGACCCTGGGAAAATCACAGACCTCTTTTGGTCTCAGTTTCCTCATCTGTAAAATGAAGATAATCATGGCACCTGAGTTGTTGTAAAGATAAAATGAGATATTTGCAAAGTACTTTTCAAACTTTACAATGCTATATAAAATATTATTATCATTAGTATTATACTACTACAATGGCTATATGACCCTAAACAGTTCTCTTAACCTCTCAAAGTCTCACTTTCCACATCTGTAAAAAGGGAATAAGAGTCAGCAAATAGAAACCAATAGCTGAATCAGAAAGACCTCTGACATATATTGGCTGAGTGACTCTGGACAAGTCATTTCACCCCTTGAGCGTATTCAGTTTTTTCAGTCATGTCTGACTCTCCTTGACCCCCATTTGGGGTCAAGATACTGCCGTAGTTTGCCATTTCCTTCTCCAGCTCATTTTACATATGGGGAAACTGAGGCAAAAAGTGACTTATCCAAGGTCACACAGCTAGGAAGTGTCTGAGGCCAGATTTGAACTCAGGAACTTCCTAACTTCAGGCTCAGTGCCCTATCCCCTGTGCCATCTAGCTGCAGTTTAACCTCTTAGGCCATTCTTTAAAAATGTAGAGGTGGAAGCCAAAATAGATGACTTCTAAAGTTAAGTTCCTTCCAGTCAGTGCCCAAGGCAACTCAAGGTTACTCACTAGGTGCTCCCTACACTAATGTATGTATATTGAGCCAGAGGAAGATGGAAAGGGAAGGAAGAACCACTGGAGACATGAGGACAGGGCAGCAAAGTGGAACCACGAATAGAGCACCGTCTCTGGAGTCCAAAGGACCTAAGTTCAAATCTGGCCTCAAACACTTACTAGCTGTGTGACCCTGGGCAAGTCACTTCACCCTGTTTGCCTCCATTTCTTCATCTGTTAATATGAAATAGCAAAGCACTCCAGGACCTTTGCCAAGAAAATCCCAAATGGGGTCACAAAGAGTCAGACGTGACTGAAAAAAATGACCGAACACACATGAGGGCAAGCACCAGTCATTGCATTTATGTGGATTAGGCTGTTAGTCCCATTCACTGGATCATCAGAACATCAAATTTATAAGTGGAGGGGACCTGAGAACCTCATTATTCTAACCCCACTATTTCACAAATGAAATAAAGAAAAAAAAGCTGAACCCCAGAGCATTGAAATGACTTTCTCAAAGCCACACAAGGCCTAGAAGAAAGAGGACTGAGTTTGCAGCTGGAGGATCTAGGTTGAATCTCAGCTCAGCTATTTCATACCAGTGTTTCCTTGGACAAGTCACTGCACCACTCATCTGGGCCTCAGTTTCCTCATCTGTAAAACGTGTATTCACTTAACATCTCTGGATCTCATTGCTTGGATTCCGTGATCCAGAAGGTTAATCACTGTTCTAGATTTTTCAAAGTGGCAGAGCTGGCCCCAAGGACTCGATTTCCCAAGACGAGGCTCTTGCCCCCTACCACGTCCAGCCTCCCATCTCCTCTCCCAAGCTATACGTCTTTAGTATCGGCAGCACTGAAAGCCTGGGAGGAGGAGACAGCATATCTCTGGAGCCAATTGAGTCATCCTCCCTCCCTTTGCTCTTGCTTACTCCTGTCTCAGACATGTCACCTGATTAGTAGCAGGGCCAGAGATGGTGTTTGTAAAACATGGCCTTTGCGGGATGGCATCTCCTTGGGAAGTGAGCCACCTGGTCCTTTGCAGGGTGTCGAGTGTCATCTGGCTACACCAGCTAAGGGAAAAGGGGAGCATCTTGGAAGGAGCCCAGCGCCGATGCTCCCAGCTTGCGGGAAGAAGTCATTACAGCTGTGACAACTGCACAGATGGCGGCGATTTTCAAAGAAAGACAATTAGGCCCACAGCTTATTGGGTCTGGAGGCAAAGTGGTAGATGTGCATGTGGGGGAGGGGTGGCTGCTCTTGTAGCACCGTCTTTTTTTTGTCATTGTTCAGTATTTTATTTCCCCCCAGTTATGTGTAAAAACAGTTTTTAACATTCCTTTTTAAAACTTTGAGTTCCAAATTCTCTCCCTTTCTCCTCCCCACCACCCCTCACTGAGAAGGCAAGCAATTCAATAGAGGTTATACTTGTGTAACTGTGCAAAACATATTTCCATATTAGTCATGTTGTGAAAGAAAACTTAGACAAAAAAACTCAAGAAAAATAAAGTTAAAAAAGTCTGCTTCAATCTTCATTCAGACGCCAGCAGTTCCTTCTTTGGGAATGGAAAGCATTTTTCCCATCATAAGTCCTTCAGAATTGTCTTGGAACATTGTATTGCTGAGAATAGCTAAATCATTCACAGCTGATCATCTTACAATATTGCTGTTACTTTGTACACAGTACATGTCACTTTGCATCAGCACATGCACGTCTTTCCAGGTTTTTCTGAGAGCATCCTGCTCATCATTTCTTAGAGCACAATAGTATTCCATTGTAATCACATAGCACAATTTGTTCCGCCTTTCCCCAGCTGATAGGCATCCTCTCAATTTCCAATTCTTTGCTACCAGAAAAGAACTGCTATAAGTATTTTTGTACATATATGTCCTTTTCCTTTTTTTTAATCTCTTTCTGGATACAGACTAGTAGTGGTATTGCTGGGTCAAAGGATGTGCATGGTATTATAACCCTTTGGGCAAAGTTCCAAATTGCTCTCCAGAATGGTTGGATCAATTCACAACTCCACCAACAGTGGTAGCACCATCTTTCAAGTACTTGGGAATGAATGAAGAGGTGTGTACTGATGGTAGAGGTACTTCATTATTCCCTTGTCTTTCCTCCTTTTATTACCTAAATAGTGAATGGAAAGGTCCTTGGAGGGACTCTCATGGCCTAGATTCTTGTCCTAGTTTCAACGTCATCTCATTTTGTGACCTTGAGGAAATCACCTCCCCCCTCTGAGCCTTGATGTACCCATCTATAAAATGAGGGTGTCTTGTAGTCATTTAGAGCTGGAATAAAAATTATAACAACAACAAAAACAATAACATTTTATAGCATTTAAAGATCTACAAAGTACTTTACATATATGCAGGGCAGCTGGAGAGAGTGGATAGAATGCCTGACCCGGAGACAGGAGGACCTGAGTTCAAATCTGCTCTCAGATACTTACTAGCTATGTGACCCTGGACAAGTCACTTCACCCTGTTTGCTTCAGTTTCCTCATCTGGAAAATGAGCTCGAGAAGGAAATGATAAACCACTCTAGTATCTTTGCCAAGAAAACACCAAATGGGGTCATGGAGAGTCATACATGACTAAAAAACAACAATTACATAGGTAATTGTTGTTATTTAGTCATTTTGTGTGTGTACACACACACACACACACACACACTTATATATACAATTATCTACTCCCAGCTTTTTAGTGATACCTGTCTTTTAAAGATATGCAACATGGGAGAGGAGATGGGAATCTGGGTGTGAGAGAGGGAAAGAGCCCAGTACTGGTCATTAGGGTACCCAAGTCCAGCTCTACCACTTGGGGGGGGGGCCAAATGAGATAACATGTGCATGTGTGCATAACATAGATAGATACATGTATACACACATTTTATATATTTACACGTATATGTATCCGTGTATTGTCGGTATATCCGTGCATATACATACACCTATATACACATGTTACTTCATTTGGTCCTCACAAAAATCTCTTAGGGATAGGTGTTATTATACCCATTTGCAGTTGAGGAAACTGAAGTAGACAGTGGTTAAGTCACTTATTCTGGGTCCCAGAGCTAGTAAGTGTCTGAGGCTGGATTTGAACTCAGATCTTCCTGACTCTAAGTCCAATCCTTTCTTTATCTCCTGACCCACTCTCAAGTCTGGAATTCTGTGTTTTTATGCATTCCATGCATTAAGGGACCCTTCTAGCCTTTTCATTTCCTTGTGATCAGCTGAAGCTCAACAGATAGAGGATGTGCTTCCTTTTCCTTCTGCTGCAGTCTTAAAGGTGGGCAGGGGCTAGGAGGTGGGTAGGGGCAGGGGTTCTGGATGAGAGGGCCCCTAATATTCCCTTCTGCCTCTAACATGCTTTGATCTCCCTCCACCAAGCAACAATCCAATCCTGGTTGGGTTGGATATGTAACTGGTGGTGTTAACTTGGTTTTTTAAGACAGCAAATGTTCATCAAAATCAAAATGCGTAACTGATTCAATAATATCCCTTATTTCTGATTTGGAGTTCAGTTTTCATTAATGATTCTTTCCAGAATTTTCATGCAAAGGGAGCTTTGTGTGGAAGCCATTGAAAATTCATCTCTCGTGTGTTTAGAAGGTGTCCCATTTGCTGCAGCTTCTCTTGCCCCTGGTAGATTCCTGCCAATTAGGAGACCAGAGTGTGATAGAAAGCGGTCTTTTGCCAAAAATTGGGTCATGTGAAATGGGGCTTTTAGCTTATGAAACTGACATGCTTAACTTTTAGGCAAAGAGCAAAGATTTAAAGGATATTCTCAGTCACCAGGTCTTGAGAGACATACTCAGGCATTAGCTCTGGGGGAAGAAAGCTTGGGTTCAAAATGGCCTCATTGGAGCAATAGCCTGAAATGGCCTTCTGGTTCCCACATTTGAGGAAGGATATGGGTAAGATTAGGTGATGGTCATAATGACCACAATGATAGTCATACAATCAGAGAGCCAAGAGGTAATTTAGAGATTATCTAATCCAACTCCTCAACTTTATAGATGAAGAAATTAAGGTCCAGAGAAGGCAAGTCACTTACCCAAGGTTGCTCAGCTAATAACAAAGCCAGAATTTAACTCTGGTCCTCTGACTCCAGTGACCTTGAGTTCATGACAGATGAGGATTGAATGAAAAACCTGGCGATGAGAAATCATAAAGCAAGGCATAACAGCTGCCTCATAGGCTTGCAAGGACCTGTTGTACAGATGAAGAATTAGGTGAGTTTTACTCAACTCCAGAAGGCAGACCTAGGAACAATGGGAAGCTGCATAGAGAAAGAAAATGTTGTTGCATTTCAGCCATTTCTGACTCATTGTGACCCCGTTTAGGGTTTCCTCGGCAAAGATACTGCAGTTATTTGCCATTTCCTTCTCCAGCTCATTTGACATATCAAGAAACTGAGGCAAGCAGCATGAAGTGACTTGCCCAGGATCACACAAGCTAGTATCTGGCGCCAGATTTGAACTTGGGTCTTCCTGATGCCAAGCTCAGTGCTCTATTTACTGTGCCACCTAGCTGCCTCCAAGGCAAACAGAGATTAACTGACTTGCCCCTGGTCACACAGCTTGTAAAGGCCTGAGGGCAGATTTGAACTCAGAAAGATGAGTCTTTTTGCCAATCAGGGTTAAGTGACTTGCCCAGGGTCACACAGCTAGTAAGTATCAAGTGTCTGAGGCTGGATTTGAACTTAGGTCCTCCTGACTCCAGGACCAGTGCTCTATCCACTGTGCCACCTAACTGTCCCAAAGATGAGTCTTCTTGACTCTAGGCCTTGCACTTTGTGCACTATGGCACCTCCTAGTTGCCCTCCTAACAATTAGCACTGACCAAAATTAGAATGGGCTTTGTAAGAAGGAAGTTGGCTCTCCCCCATTAGCAGTCTTCAATCAGAGGCTGGACAATCACTTGTTAGGTATGATGGATTCTCATTCAATTAGAAAATTCTTGGATTAGTTGGCTTCTGAGGTCCCTTCCAACTGACACTCTGTGATGCCAACTGAGCTTGGACATCTCTTCCTACATGCTCTTCTTTGGTGTCCCCAGTCATTCCATGACTTCAACCATGACCTCTGTGCAAGACATGCTGAAATTTCTATCTCTAAGTCCACTCCCTGGTTCTGTATGTTTTTAATTTTTTTATATAAATTTTTTGTTATCTTTTGCTTTGTATCATCTTTATTTTCCAATATATCCCTCCGTCCTCCCCCACCCAGGCAGCCATATTTTACAAGAAAGAGTAAAATAAATCTGTAAAGGAGAAACAGAATTCAAGAAACCAACCAGCATCCATCCAGTCTCATAGTTATGGATGCAGTGTTCTGCATCCATCTCTGCGAAGAAGGAAGGGGCCAGTATTCTCCTTTCTCCTCTGAGGGCCCAGGCTTGCTCTTTGTAACTAAAAAAGAATTTCCTTTTGATGTAAAAAGTGTCCCCCATTTACACTGATGCAGTTATTGGGTGTATTATTTTCCTGATACTGCTTACTCCATTTTGAATCAGTTCACAGAAATCTTCCCACATCTCTCTGTATTCTTCATATTAGCTAGGTCATGCAGGGAATAGAGCTCAGAACTTTAAATCAGCAAGACCTGAGTTGCAATCTTCCTTCTGACCCTGTATGACCCTGAGCAAGTCATTTAGCCTCTCTGTGTCTCAGTTCCCACATCTGTCAAAAGCAATAATAATACCCCTACCTCATAGCATTATTTTGAGGCTCAAAGAAGTAAACTACTTTGTCAACCTTCAAATGCCATCTAAATACTAGCTATTATTATTACTTGATATTTTTAGCATCACTTTTCCTTTTAATCATAAGATTAAACTAAAAAATAAATACCAAAAAAAGATCATTTCCACGCATACAGCAGAAGACAAAAAGGGAATTCCATATGAAATCATAAATCTCCAATTCACAATGCTTACCTTTTAAAATAATTTTTATTTCCCCAATTATATATAAAAATTTTTAATATTCATTGTTTTTCTTTTTAAGTTTTGAGTTACACATTCTATCCTTCCTTCCCTCCGCTCCACCCTTCCTGAGACAGTAAGCAATCTGATGTTGGTTATACAGGTACATTCACATTACACACTGCTTGCTGTTTTTAAAAGTATATAATGGGTGCATCTGGTGGCACAGTGGATAGAGTACTGGCCCTGGAGTCAGGAGGACCTGAATTCAAATCTGGCCTCAGACACTTGACACTTACTAGCTGTGTGACCCTGGGCAAGTCACTTAACTCTGATTGCCTCACCAAAAAAAAATTATGTACATATACATACACATATACATATATGTGGTACATTTCTAAAAACGGTGCTATTGATGGGGATTCATCTTACTCTAATGTCAGCTCAGTAGGGAGGTTCCTTGGCTTTGATGCTGTTTGTGGTTCACCATTACCCATCGCTGAAGCCCAAATCGAGGAATCTCAGAATCCCAGAATCCCCTAGTCAGAGTGGGAATGGACTTCTCTCTCTAATAGCACCTAGACCTGAGCCAGAATCTTTATTACAATACAACACAACACAGCACAACACAAACTGAGGCTAGACATCTGGGCAGGGAGAATCCATGGCTTCCAAAGGCAGCCCACTTTACTCTTGGACAATTTAAACTTCTAGGCCAGTTTTCCTTACTTCAAGCCTGAATTACCTCACTTCAAACCACCTCCACCTCCTGAGGGCTCCTAGTTTTGGCCTCCAACACCAAATTGAATAAATCAAATCTCTGAACTACATGACAACCAGACAAATGCTTGGGGGAAAATACAAAATTCATGTTCAGTCTTGTCTTCTTTGTGTTAAAAATTCCCCTGCTCAGAGGACACATCAGTCTGGAAGAAACATCAAAGATCAGCTAGCCCAATCCTCTTCTTTTCTTTACTTTTAAGTTATGGAATAAAACAAACATTTCCATAACAGAGTATAATAAAAAAAAAAGATTGCACATGAAACTTCAGATCTATTATGTACAACTTGCTATTCCTTTTAAGTATATAATAAAGTTATCATGTAAATTTCTTTTTTTTCTTCCCTTCCCCCCACCTCTGCCCTAGAGATGGTTACCATTAGATAAAAATATGTATAAAGTCATTCTTTACATACTTGTATTTATCAGTTCTTTCTCTGGATGCAGATGGCATCTTCCTTCATATGTCCTTTGTAGGTAATTTGGGTATTTATAATAGTCAAAATGACTGATTCGCTCACGGTTGTTCTTAAAACAATTTTGCTGCTGGGGCAGATAGGTGGCGCAGTGGTTAGAACTCCTGCCTTGGAGTCAGGAGGATCTGAGGTCAAATATGGCCTCAGATACTTAACATTTACTAGCTGTATGACCCTGGGCAAGTCACTTGACCCCACTGCCTAGCCAAAAAAAAGAAAAAGCAGAAGAGAAGAAAATAATTTTGCTGTTACTGTATACAGTATTCTCTTAGTTCTGCTCATTTCACTCTTAATTATTTCAGGCAAGTCTATCTATGTTTTTCTAAAATCACTGAGCTCCTCATTTCTTATAGCATAGTAGTATTCCATCACAATCATATACGAACCTTATTTTCTTTATTTAAATTTTTTAAAAATTTTTACAAGGCAATTGGGGTTAAGTGACTTGCCCAGAATCACACAGCTAGTGAGTGTTATGTGTCTGAGGCCATATTTGAACTCAGATCCTCCTGACTCCAGGGCCAGTGCTCTATCCACTGTGCCACCTAGTTGCCCCTTAAATTTTTTTTCAATTTAAAACATTTTTGCATCCCCCTTATTTTCCATGAAGGGAAACTGAGGCCCATGAGAGTGAAGTGACTTAGGATCATAGGGTCATAGATCTCCAGGTGGAAAAGACCTTAGAAGTCACCTAATACAATGTCTTCATCATATACATGAGGACACTGAGGCCAGAGGAAGTTAAGTGACTTGACCAAGGTCACGTTCCGGTGATCCCATTATGGCGTGATCTCTAGGCCTCGTGCCCACGCAATCATCCTCTTCCATACTTCTCAAGCTTGTCAGTGTCCTTCCTAAACCATAGCCCCAAGAGAAAACGGGATACGCCAGATGTGCTCTGAGCAAGGCAGAGAACCAGAGGACTTTGGGCTCCCTGGTCCTGGGTACTCTGCTCTTAATCCAACCTAACATGGCATTAATATTTATGGGTTGCCATATCACGATGTTGACTTATTCTTCTTATACTTTGCTAAAGCCTTAGGTCTTTTTCAAGGGACCTGAGTAGCCACACCTCCCCCATGCTCCATTTGTAAAGCTGATTTGTTGAATCCGAGTGTAAGACTTGATGTTTATCCCTACTGAATTGAATCTCATTAGACTGAGCTGGATTTCTAGTCTGTCAGGGTCTTTTTGATCCTAATTCTGTGATCTAGTATGTGAGCTATCCTTCCAACTTTTGTGACGTTCTGTTTCACTGATTGTAGTGGATGGTGAGTAGCTCTCTTCTTTGCAGGGTAGGGGACTTGGCTAGCTTTAACTTCGGGCACTGTGACCCACTATCCCTGGGCAAGTCTCCTAACCTTTATGAATTTAAGCTTCTTACCCTGTAAAATAAGAGAGTTGGACTGGACGGCCTGTAAAATCTCTACGCCCTGGCACCCCTGTGTTCTCTCAGAGTGCTGAACCCATTATCATATGGCTCTGTCATTTCCTTAGATCCCAAGGATTTAGGCTCTTTGTGTCAGCCCTGTCATGAAGAAATGTTCCAAGTTGGCATTCCCCTCTTGTCTGCCAGGATAACTGGGTGGCTGCGTTCCCTCACATCCCCCCCTACATTAAACCCATTGAAAGGAAAAGACAAAAACAGCGACCATGGTTCAATTAGAAGTTAAAAATAAGTCACATATAAACTGATTCTTTAAACCTTCCATTGTGTTGCTTGGCAAGACACTGCAAGGAACAGATGGCTCTGTGGAAACAGCTGGATCCCAGAGTAACACCATAGAAAAACCCGAATTCATTAAAATTCTCGGGTGAGAGCAGTGTGTCAGCAGCTATTTGGGCACTTTGCATCCACCCAGGTCACAGGAGAAATAGTTCCTCGTGTCTTCATACATGTTTGCCATGGCTTGGTTTGAATGCTATAGAACGGAGAGCTTAGGTCCTGAACAGCCACTCACCTTGGTGAATAACGTTTATGCCAATTAAGAGAGAAAGATAGAGAAGGAGGGAAGGAAAAAGAGAATGCAAGAGACGTGAGGGAAGGAAAAGCGGAAGGAAAGGAGAGGAGAGATGAGGGTGGGAGAGTGAGAGAGAGAAGGAGGGGAAGGAAAGGAGAGAAGAGAAAAGGGAAAGGAAAATGGAGAGAGAGGAGGAGGTGAGAGAGAAAGATAATAGAAGGAAAACAGAAAGGAAGAGAGGGAGGAAATGTAAAGGAAAGAGGAGAGAAGGGGAATGAAAGTGAGAGGGGGGGAGAGAAAGAAAAGATGAATAGAAAGAAAGGAAAGAAGTCCCAGAATAATAGAATTTTAGAGTTGGGAGGAAGCTCAGCTCAGTTGGGAGGAAACCCTGACTAACCCATACTCCACTGTAATAAGTGGTCCCCTAGCTCCTTCTTGGGCACTGAAGATCTGTGTAATGGGGATTAGAGGCTTGATTTTCCTGAACCCAGGTCTTGTGTCATTTTATTCACAGTCTCTTCATTTCAGGAGAATGTAAGCTCCCTGAGGGCAAGGACTGTTTGTCTGTTTTGTCATTGTATCCCCGGTGCCTCCAACACGTCAGTCACCTTTTTTCATGGGATTTGTGATTTCATTGGTATAGAGCACTCCCAGTGAGGAAGCCTGCTTCTCTTTTGCAGGGATACACCTGTTCTATAACTTATAATCTTCAAGTACTACTTGGGACACTGTCCCTGAGCCCAGAGTCAAACAATGAGCCCCAGTTACAGAGAGTCAGGATTAGCCTTCCTGCCTCTAAGTTCAGCCCTCTATTCATTAGCCACCATGTTGCTCAAAGGAGTCCTTCAATAAATATTTCTTGAATTCTTGAATTTATCTATTCAATTCAACAGATGTGCATAATAGCCCAACAGTACCAGCCTAGGCAAAGCTTACTTTCTCCTCAGGTAGGGGAGGGGAAGACTGATCAAAAGAGGATATGTAATTACCATGGATGTGAAATTCCATTGGAAAGGGAAAGTGGTTTCTCCAAAAGCGAAATCCCATAGAAATGTGTGGCACTGGCATCATACCCAGTAACACTCTAAGCCTGGATGCCACAGGGCAAGCAAGAGGAGGAATGTATCCCTAGAGCATGCTTCCGTTCAGAAGCACTTGGGAGGGGAGGGTTGATTATGCAAAATTCCAGATTCTTTGATTCCAGAAATGGAGAGCCAGAAAAACATGCCTGAGCAAACTAATAGAGGAAAGGAAGACCCTTCTTATCTAGTGCTACTGTAATGCCTCAAATCCCTCAGAACTAGATTGTGAGGATCCCACCCCCTACACACATACCCTTCGTTTATCCATCTATCCACTCATTCATTCATTTATTCATTCATTTCGTCAATCAATAACAGCGAAGATTTACAAAATCATTAAGATGTGCTGCGTACTGTGTTGGGTGATGGAGGTGGGGGTTCTTTGTTTTTGTACCTCAGTGATAAGGAGGGAGCAGAGACCTCCTGTAAGAGCTTCTACATCTGGGCTGAGCTTTGAGGGAAGGTAGAGATTCAGGGACGTGGCAGTAAAGAGGGTGTACATTCCAGGTATAAGCAACAGACTGTGTGAAGATCACAGAGGTGAGAAATACAGGTCAGAATCTGGGGAACAACATGTCATTAGACCTATACTCAGGGCTTTTCTAGCTCCTAGGAGCCTTTGAAGGTCAAGCTCAGCCTTCCTCATTAAAATGATTCGTCCAAGGTCACACAAAGTGGAAATATCTGAGGCAGTATTTGAACCCAAGTCTTCCCTACTCCAAGCCCAGTGCCGTATCCAAAATGTCATGCTACCTTTGTTGGGGTTTATTCTCTGCTGACAGTCCTTCAAAAAACCAGGGTCATTTCCATGGCAAAAGGAGCCATCAGGATAAGATTTTAGAAGTAGAGGGAGATAGAAGGATCAAAAAAAAGTGACCTCTGCTTTCAAGAAACACAGAATAGTGGAGGTGTTGAATATATATTTTTTTCATATACTTATTCAGTGTCTGAAACATAGCAGGTGTTGAACAAATATTTGTTGTTATGTTGAGTAGTCGTGTCTAGTTATGGTCAACTCTTTGTGACCCCATTTGAGGTTTCCTTGGCAAAGACACTGGATAGGTTTGCCATTTCCTTCTCTAGATGTTTGTCCATTGATTAATTGAATGCTTGTATGTTCTTGGTTGTTTATACATCTCCCCATTAAAATGTAAGCTCCTTGAGGGCAGGTATTGTTTTTGCTTTTTCTTTGTATCCCCAGCACAGAGAACACTGCCAAGAAAATAATAGGTGCTTAATAAATGTTTGTTGATTGATTGACTGATAGTGAAGGGTATTCATTCAGCCACTGAACAAATCATCCAGGACACTCAGAGCTGGCCAACGATGCCAAACACTAAGCGAAATCCAAAGAACAAAATGTTGTCATGGCACCTCTGAGTGCTTTGCAGACTCTAAAAGGTTTTGAGGTTTAATGACACTTGGGCACTCAAGCTCTCTCTCTCATCCCCAAATTCTCCAGAAAGACAGACACTAAGAAAGGATCACTGGGTAATCCCTACTATGAACTGGAACTCCAAGGCCCTTTATAATGACAGCAGAAATGGGCGAGAGGGAATCAGTGGTGCCACACTCCCCAGCTCAACTTCTAACTAGCTTTGTGACCTTTATCTGTTGACTGTGCTGTTTAAGTGTGAGCCTTTTCTGAAGAGGAATCATTTTTACCTTTTTTTTTGCATTCTGAGTCTTAACACAATACCTGGCACATGGTAAGTGATTAATAAATGCTTTTTTGATGATTTAATGGATGAATGAATGAATTTAGGCAAGTCCCTTGATCTATGACGCCTCAGTGCCCTCTTCTATTAAAAAAGGAGATTGGATAAGTTGACCTCAGAGGTCTCTGGTAGCTCTAAATAGATGATCCTCATACAAATCTGGGTGACTAGTTGGTGCAGTGGATAGAGCACTAGGCCTGGAGTTAGGAAGACCCCTCTTCTTCAGTTGAAATCTGGCCTCAGACACTTCCTAGCTATGTGACCCTGGACAAATCATTTAATCCTGTTTGCCTAAATTTCCTCATCTGGAGAATGAGCTGGAGAAGGAAATGGCAAACCACTCCAGTGTCTTTGCCAAGAAAACCCCAAATGGGGGCACGAAGAGTTGGACATGACTGAAAAACAACTGAACAATGAGTGCAGAGGGAGGAGTATAAGATGTCATGAAATCAGATGAAGCAAAAACCCCTAGCCAAAAGAAATCAGGAAAGACTTCATGAATCGGGAGGTCCCTGAACTGAGCTTTGGACCATTAGAGATTTAAAACTGGAAGGGACCTTAAAATCATCAATGTTAACCTGCTCATTTTCTAGGTTGAAACTGAGGCTCCAAGGGGCCAAATGATTTGCCCAGGGTCATATAACTGAGGTCAGACTTGAACCCAGAATTTCCTGTCTCCACATTTAGAGGGCTAACCACCACCTGCTAAAGAGAAAATCAGCCCCCTGGTGTTCAGAAATACCCAGTTCTGCCTTTGACAAAGCCCAAGGTAAATCTGGGCCAAGCTTTGTGAGATGAGGAGGGAAGAAAAACAAACTGCTTTGAAGGCCATTTTCCCCTGAGTTGAAATCTCCTTGGGCCACAGCTGGCTGCCCAAAGAAGTAATTTAGCAAATGCATTTGATCTCAGGAGAAATCTGTCTTTTGTTTTTGTCTCCTCTTCGTCATGTGCCCTCCGCTCACTGCTGTACCTGACTCACGTTCAGAAACCAGTAATGGAAGCACTCGCCTTGGGCTCCGTGTCTTCCTAGAGAAATTGCTGGGACCTAGGGAGAAAAGGACAGAGCTTTGAGGAGTCAGGATTCTTGAGATCACATCACCCAAATGATCTGAGAGAGGCATCCTCAGATGCTTGCTAGCCCAGGTAGAAGGTTATGGTTTCATCCTAGCTGTGAAACTGGAAAACTTATGGGGATAATAAGAGAGGGGGCAAGCTGTAATGATAAGCATATTTCACATTTCTGATGGACTTTAAGGTTTACAAAATGCTGTAAGTACATTCCTCAGAATCACAGCTTTAGAGCAGGAAGGGACCTTTGAGGTATTTCATCTAACACCTTCATTTCTCAAAGCAGATGCCGTAGACCAGAAAGGTTAATCCACCTGATCTTCATAAGAGTGTGTTGGGCTGGGGTAAAAGACATGGGCACAAATTGACACCTCTGCCAGTCACTTGGCTCACTAACCACAAGCAAATCACTTGATCTCGCCTTGCCTCAGTTTCCTCCCCTGTAAAATGAGAGGATTGGACTAGATTCCCTCTCAGCTGCCTTCTGGTTCTAAAGCAGTGACCCGATAAACAACCCTGTGGAGTCAGTTACTATTATCATCCCCATTTTAAAGAAGAGGAAAATGAGGCTGAGTGAGATTGTTATTTACCCAGTATATGTCTGACTTAGAATTCAAAGTCAAATGTTCCTTAATCCACATCAAGGACTCTTCTTTGTTAGACTCATTGACACCCAATGGGCAGAATATAGAATCCCAGGAATTAGACTCTGCAGCTTCCTACTTGTGTGACCTAGGTAAGCCAATAAACCCTTGGCCCCAGTTTATTTCATAGTAAAATGAAGTGGTTGGTCTAGTTGGCCTCTAAAATCCCTTCCTGCCCTCAATCTATTATCCTGTGGGTCAGTGGAACAGTGGCTACATATCTTGCCCTCTTCTTGGTTGTTTGAAAGTCTCTTTTGAATGGAATCTTGTTGAGAGAAAATGTAATACTCTCCTTGTATCCGCAGCCTCATCATTTTACTGAATATTCTAATACCTTTTGTTTGACTCATTCATTCATGTGTTCATTCCATAGTTATCAAGGTCCTTCTCTATGTAAAGCACTATGCTGGGGGACTGGGTTTCAAGGACGAAATAATTTCATTTAAAAGATCTTATATCCTGTGTAACATTGATCAAGGTCATTCTGGGCCTCAGTTTCCTCATCTGTAAAAGCAGATTGTTTGGATACACTGACCTCTAAGACCCCTTCCATCTCTAAATCTGGGGTATACCATTCAACATCGACTAACCAAGTACCAGTCATGGGCACAAAACCAAGCACAGAATGAAAAGTGATCTTTGCTCTCAAAGAGCTTATATTCTCCTGGGACAGGATGCAGCATTTAGATGAATAAAAAGGTAAGTGCAAGGTAGCTGAAAGAGGGAGGGAATGTTAGCAATGAGGGGAAATAGGACCAGGCTCCCTTTGGATGTGGCCGCTGAGCTGAGTCTTCTAAGGGGTGGCAGACAAGGCAAGGCAGAGAACCTGAGCAAAGGTGCAGAAGCAAGAAAGTTTAAGGAACAGTAAAGAGTCCAGTTTGGCTACAAAGTAGAGTGTATGAAGGAGAATGATGTAAAATCGGTCTAGAAAAGACAAACTGGAGCGGGTCTTTGGCGTCTGTTGTTTAATTCATGGGCAGCTAGGTGACGCTGCAGTGGGTTGAGCACCAGGCTTCGAGTCAGAAAGATTCATCTTCATGAGTTCAAATGTAACCTCAGACACTTCCTAGCTGTGTCACATTGTGTCCTAGCAAGTCACTTCACCCTGTTTGCCTCAGTTGCCTCCTCTGTAAAATGAGCTGGAGAAGAAAATGGCAAACCATTCCAGTATGCTTGCCAAGAAAACCCCAAATGGGGTCACAAAGAGTTGGACACAGCTGAAACAACCAAACAATAACAACAAAATTGTTTCCTTCTCTCCTTCTTCTAAGAAAGAATCCAAATAAATACCTTGCTTTGTAATAAATTAGTATAATCACTCAAAACAAATCCATACATTGTCTGTCTGAAATATATGTCTCCTTCTGCACCAGTGATGATTTAATGAGAATTTTAAAAGAAAGAGAAAAAAAATTTCATTGCAACTCACCAATGCGTTGACCATCTATGTCTGTCTATGCAGTTTTCTATGTTCATAGTCCCCCACCTCTTAGGAGATCCATTTTGTTCATGCTTCTTTTGGGGCCAATCTCATTCATGATAATTACACAACATTGTTTCATTTTTTTCAGTCTTTCCATTTTTATATTTTTGTTAAAATTTCTACATTTTTGATAGTCACTGTGTATGTTGTTTTGCTCATTTGGTTCCAGCTAAAAATTGGTAAACGCCAGATTTGTCCCAGGAACAACTGGGACCTATCGAAGATTCTTGAGCTAGGGAAGGAGATGATTAGACTTTAGAATGTAAGCCCTTGACATGATGTTTATTTTTTTAAAAAGTACTTAGCACAGTGCCTGGCACAGAGCAGATGCTATATAAATGGTTATTACCTTTCTTTTCCCCTTCCCCTTTCTCTTATAATAGGGATAGTTTCACTTTTGTACTTGTATCCCCAGCTTTTAGCTCAGTAACTGGTGCCTGGCTCATAGTAGGTGCTTAACTTATGTTGATTGATTGTGTTGAAAGTTATATTGACTCAGTATCCCATTTTTCCCTTCCCTGCTTATCAATCAGTGTTGGGGGAGGCTCTGGTGGGGAAGGAGACACTAAGTCTGCAACCTTTTGTATTATTTGCGCTTTGTCACATGCTCCTACCTGTAAATTGTAGCTTTCTTGCTACCTTGAGGAGGAACTGAGATGCAAGGGCCCAACCCCTTCTGCAGAGGTGGACCTATCTGGATTGTCTTTGTTACCTGTAAAAGCTGGCCCCGCCTTGAAGCCATTGCTGATCTTCAGTGATCAGCCTGTGAATGTGACCTTGACATACTTAGAATAAAATCTTTTTAATTCTCTTTGTCCTGAGTTTTGCCTCATGGTGAATGCCTAAATGAAGAATTTTGCTTTCAAGGACTGATGGAATGATAAATGCTTAATGATTGGCTGATGGCACCCCCAACAAGACTGTAAGTTCCTTGAAGGCAGGGGTTATTTTGTTTTTGTCTTTGTCCCCCAGCCCCTAGCTCAGCACTTGGAACATGGTAGACCCCAAGTAGATGTTTGTGGATGGACTGATTGACTTGAGCTTTAGGAAGATTAATTTAGCTACTGTGTGGAAAGTGAATTAGAGAGAGGAAATTAGAGCCCCAGAGGCCACCTCAGACTTCCAGGATGCTGTCACAGCAGTGATGACAGTGCAGATGGGAGGGCATGACAAAATCTCTTGCCTGAAGAAGCTACAAGTCCAGGAGGGGAAACGAGATGGGTGTACATAGAAGTACGATGTAGCTTAGAACATGATGAGTTCAATGAAGAAGATAGAAGGGCATGAGACTTACAGGGAAGGGGTGTTCCCTTTCATCTGAGAGGCTTCCTGAAGAAAGCGGTACCTAACATGGGCATTAATCCAGGCTTCTCATAGTGGGACCCCCTACGTTATCCAAGCTCGGAAAGACTCCTTTCCCCCTGGAGGTCTACATTACGCCATCCTGCTCACACACAAACACATGGGCATCTTTTCATCCTTTCCCTATGAAAATATCTCTGTGCCAGCACGCTTCCCCATCACAACAGAAAGAGCTTGTTCTTTTGCAAGGAATCTTGCAGATGTTTAATCTGTAACATGGTACATAATTGCTTCTGCTCTTTTGCATGAGGGAGGTGGAGGGGGGAGATGCACAAGCAAAGGAAGGAAGATAATCTAAATTGGCTATTTCCTCTTGGGAGAGGAGATTATGGTTCCCAGGCAACCCATTTTGATTTCCTTGGGGGAGATGAGAGGAAGGTTTAGAGGCCCAGGCTCCCATCCATGCCAAGGAACCAGCCTCAGACCTTGGAAACATACCCTTCCTGACTGCCTCTGCTCTCACGGCACCAAAGAGATTCTTGAATTATGCCGCTTGCCCAGGGAGTCTTCAGTAACTTGTGGGGCTCAGTGTCACCTTCCTTCTGGCCTAAGTCTGAGAAAGCTGCATAGAATCATCTTTTCAACCTAAAGTCTTTCCCCTGTTCCTCAGGATCATTGGATCATAGATGCAGAGATGGAAGGGACCTCAGAAGCCATCTGAGCAAATAGCCTCATTTGCTAGATGCCCAGAGGGACATAGGTGGGCATCATCAGAGGTGGGCTTCCACCCTGACTCCTTTGACTCCATTGCCAGTGCTTGTCTGTTTTGTTTTCTTATTGAATTTCAGTATTATGGGGTCATACTGTAAGAGCCAGAATGAACCTTAGAGAAGATCTAGGCTGACCCCCTCCTATTTATATGTAAGGAAACTGACTCTCAGAGAAATTACTGGCCCAGAGTCACATTGATAGGAAGTGGCAGGGAAGGATTTGAACCCAGGTCTGTTGGCTCAAGTCCAGTGCATTTCCCACCATATGAAGTCCTTCTTCCTTAGTGAAGCAATGAGAGGTCATGAGAAGAGTACAAAATCTCACTTTTAAGGACCTGAGTTACGAAGAGGATACTTGAGAAAGCCCATTTGGGAAGCCATATTTGGGATAGACAAGAATAGTGAGTGACAATAATCATAAGCCCCACATTTGAAGCTTTGGGGTAACCGATGCCCTTGAAGATGCTTCTGGGGTGGCCCGGGCTGTAGAATCACAGCACTGGAGGGAACTAGGGGGATCACCTTGTCCATCCCCCTCATTTAACTGGGACAGAGACCTCAAAATACAATGAAAGTTAGAATAAGAGAGAATGGCAGTGCAAAGGAAATGTTCATAGCATCAGAAGGGACCTTAGAGGCCATCCGGCCCAACTACCTAATTTTACAGATTAGGATATTGAGGCACAGGGAGGTGGAGTCACTTGCCTGAGTTCACAAAGTGGCAGAATCAGGATTTGAACCCAGGCCCTGTGACTCTAGGTCCTGTTCTCTTTCCATTCTTATACAGAGTTTAGCGACTGTCCAAATACTGGGCATACTGGGAAGTGTGAGGTTGTTAGAAGATAAACAGTATATATGTAAGAAAATTGAGGAAAGACAAGAATAAAAAAAGTGTACATATATCTATTATATATATATGTGTGTGTGTGTGTATGTATATATACACATATACACACACACACACATACACTCTGCTGCCTTTTTTCTGCCATTTAATACCTATGTGACCTTGGCCAAGTCACTTTTCACTGAGTTTCCTCACCTATAAAATAAGAAAATAAGTTTATAATAAGGAAGCCCAGGGTTCAATATTTCTGGTTACTACCTGACTTAATTTTTCAGCCTGCAATGTTTGGTTTTATTTGTCTAATTATGATGTGTGAAGAAACAAGTTCAAACTATTTTCTTGCTACTGTAATTTTTCAGCTCTGTCACAGATACACACGAAATTCTGATTCTAAGTGTCAGCTTTGTTTTTCCAGCTCTAAAACCAGTAAAACTTTAATATCTGTCTTCACCTATATTCTGTTTATCTTTTAAAGATCCGGTGACATAGTTGCTATAAGGATGATTATCCCCACTTAGCACGGTGCCTTGCACATAGTAGGTACCTAACAAATGTTTGTGGGCTTAATGACAGGTGAGGAAACTGAGTCTTTGAAAAATGAAGTCATTTGCCCAAGATTATATAATTAATCATATTCAAAGGCAAGATGGGAACCCAGTTCTCCTGGTTAAGCATTGGCCCACTTACTTAACCAACAGTGGGGATCAGTAGAGTCAAAGATTAAGAGCTGAAAGGACTATTAGAGGTGATCTTGGTCAATGCTTTCATTTTTACAGAGGAGGAAACTGAGTCCCAGAAATTTTGAGTGATTTGCCAAAGGCCATAGATTACAGTAAATGGTACTTTTAAAAAAATGATTTTTCTTTTTATATATAATAAAATATCAGCACAGCTGGAATTTGATCCCAGGTCCAGTGATTCCATACTCTGAACCACAAGGAAAAATGTTCAGAGTATGAGACCAGGAAACTAGAGAGAAAGGCTACTGGAGTCTTAAGACCAAAAGGAGATTAAGATGAGTATAAAGGATGAGAAAATCCATTCTGGGCCAAAGCTCTGGGGAGAGCTCCTGGATTAGAGAAACTGGCAAGAATAAGAAGTGATACAAAGTTATCCATTCATTGTCATGTTTCTTTGTTTCCTTTGCAGGACATTTTTGTTTATTCATTCATTTGTTCTTCCATTCAATAAGCATTTTGAAAGTGGCTATGTTGCTGATTTACAATGAATAACCAAAAAAAGTGGATTATAGCATGTGAAACTGCTATTACATGTCTGTTTCCCCCACTGTGTACAGCTTGGGGTGTGTGTGTCTGTGTGTGTGTGTATGTGTATTTAAATAATTCAAATTTAAGCTGTAGTTCTACCATTACTCTGCTTCTCTATGTACCCTTTTGAACTTCCTTCTGCTCTCTTCTATTTATTATTTTTTTTTTAGGCAATTGAGGTTAAGTGACTTGCCCAGGGTCACACAGCTAGTAAGTATCAAGTGTTTGGTCTGAGGCGATTTTAATTCAATTCAATTTCATTTACTGTAAAAAGAATGCAGGATATGGAATATGGCGACTTTGAACTCAGCTCCTCCTAACTTCAGGGCCAGTGCTCTATCCGCTGCGTTACTTAGCTGCCCCCTGTTTATTATTTTTAATGATTCATTGACATTCTTTTTTGTTTCTTAAATATCACTTTCACTACCTCTTACTTGTCCCCCAAGTTCCCCCCTCCCCAAGAAAGAAAAAAAAACTAACACCTTGCCTTGTAATAAATTAGTATAATCACACAAAACAAATCCATATGCCATCTATATCTGAAAATGTAGGTGTCCTTCTATAGTCTGAGGAAAAAGCATCAAGGAGTGCAGAGCGGTGAATGGTGACATGGGAAGTTAGGTCAGGAAGTAGGGCCCCTCCCCTGGAGCAATTTCATTGGCTGGGAAGGATAAGATCAAAAAGCTGTGATTCATGGTACATAGAGCATTGAACTTGGAGTCAGGAAGACCTGAGCGCAAATCTGGCCTCAGAGACTTACTAGCTGGGTGACCCTGGATAAATCATTTAATTGCTATTTGCCTCAGTTTCTTCATCTGTAAAGAATAAGAGTATCTACTTCCTGGGTTGTTTTGAAGATTAAATGATATAATAATGGGAAAGCTCTTATCATAGTGCCTGTCACATAGAAAGTGCTAGATAAATATTAGCTATTGTTAATTATTAATAGTCATCATCTTCATACCTGCCTCCTCCTCCTCCTTCTCCTTCTCCTTCTTCTTCTTCTTCTTCTTCTTCTTCTTCTTCTTCTTATTATTATTATTATTAGTAGTAGTAGTAGTAGTAGTAGTAGTAGTAGTAGTAGTAGTAGGTTAGATAAATAAATATAAGTAGTGTTGACCAGTGGAAAGCATGCTGGTTTCGAAGTTGGAAGACCTGGGTTCAAATCCTCGTTCTTCCATTTATTGTCTGTGTGACCTTGGACAAGTCACTTTCCCTCTCTAGTCTTCAGTTTCTTCATCTGCAAAAAGAGGGGGTTTGGCTAGGTGACTCTGAGGTCAATCTGTGATGCTGTGAAGTTACTCCTTCTCTTTGCTCTTCAGTTTCCTCATCTGTAGAAGGAGTGTGTTTGACTACATGGCCCATCCACCTCTATAACCTTATGAGGAGTTCGTGGAGGGAGCAATCACTTTCATCCTGAGGGCTCAGGGAAGGTTTCCTAGAGAGGTAACATCTGAGCTGGACCTTGAAGGAAGACTGGAAATATGGTAGATTGATGGGGAATGGAAGATGTTCTAACCTACTTTCCCAGATTTGTTTCACAGTACTCCCCCTTCCCACCCACTTCTTCTCCTCCACATATACATACAGTCTATGTTCGGGCAAACCAGCCCACTTTGCATTTCCTGTCATTACACCTCCTACTGCCATTCCTTTGCCCTAGATATGCCTATGCCTGGAATGCTCTCTGTACTTACTTTAACTTTTTTGAAATCTTGATGTTCTGCAGGGCTCAATTCAGATGCCACCTCCAACATGGGGCCCTTCCTGATCTCCCTCCCCCCCACCCCAGTTTTAGTGTCCTCACTCCTAAAAACTAAAAACAACTTTAATACATACATATACATATACATGCACACACACACACATATATATATATATATATATATGCAAAGAGAGAGAGTCTCCTCTCAGTAGAATGTAAAAATAAGAGATGTTTGAGGTTTTGTTTTTTGTTTTTAATATCTCTTTTACCTAGCATATACTTTGCATCCAGTAGGGGCTTAATGTTTAGTGAATTGAACTCAATTAAATTGAAAATGGAATGAATTGGGTTTGTGTGGAGTCCATTAGAGGATGTAGTTTCAAACACTGACAACAAGAGTGACCTTGGACAGATCACTTCCTTTCTCTGGGCTTCAGTTTCCTCATTTGTAAAATTAGGAGGCTAGACTAGATGACCTTTCAAATACCTACCAGTTCTAGATTTATGATCCCATCTTCCCTTGATCAATCCCAGCCTTCTGATAATATGAATAAAATGAAAGAAATAGGAGTAGGTAATTTTTGGTCTATATTAAGTAAAATAAGCTTTTTTTATAAATAGGAGTTTGTAATTATATATTCTAACGTCACCCCCATAGTTCTCAGAAAGGAATTCCACCCTGCTTTGCTTATCTCCATTCATCTTCCACATAGACCAGAGTAGCCAGGTGGGATCAAATCCTGACTTCCTGGGTCTCACTCCCTAACCTCAAGCCTATAAAACCAGTAAAATGGCAGTATTGGACCGGAAGATGCCTAAAGCCTGTCAACCAATGACTGACCCATCTTCCTCCACCTCTGCATGCTAGTTGCTTTTTTTTTTCATAGCAAGGGAGCGTGCCAACAAAGGGGAGCATTTCTTTCCTGCCTTTAAAAACCAGGCAAGCAAGCAAACTCATGGAACCCTGGGGCAGATGGCAGTCAGGTTCACAGGTCTCAGAGTACTCTTCTCAGTTATCCCCAAACTTCATTCCCTGTGTCTTTTGCAGCTCCAAAAGCAGCTGTCTGAGCTGGACGAGGATGATCTGTGTTATGAGTTTCGGCGAGAACGCTTCACGGTCCATCGTACCCATCTCTACTTCCTGCACTATGAGTATGAACCCACCTCAGACAACACGGATGTCACCCTTGTGGCTCAGCTCTCCATGGACAGGTATGGAGGGAACCTTCCCACACTCCCAGAGCTTCAAAGAGATGTAGGGACAGTAGAGAGGGCACTGGACTGGGTTCAAATGTCATCCGGTACTTCTATTACCAGTGCAGCTTTGGGGCCTGTGGTTTACATCTGTAAAATAAGATATTTGAACTAGATGGCCTCTAATAGATGAAGATATTCCTTCTATCTCTAAATCTATAATCCAGTGCAGCTACATAGATAGAACACTGACCCTGAAGTCAGGAAGACCTGAGTTCAAATATGGCCTCAGATCAAACACTTGACACTTACTAGCCGTGTGACCCTGGGCAAATCACTTAACCCTAATTGCCTAAAAAATAAAAAATAAAAAAAATCTATAATCCTATGAAACATTTAAAATACTCACAAAGTCATGTGACTGTTGGTCTTTACATGAATAGACAGGTATAAAGTAGAGTGACCTTTGAGTGCCTGTGGTATTTAGGCATGAGTGACAAGGACTCTGGTCAGAATGGATGGATGGATGGATGGATGGATGGATGGATGGATGGATGGATGGATGGATATACAGTATTAAGTACATTTATTTCGTGCACTTAAAATGCACTTAAGTGTATTTTCTTTTTTCTCCTCTTAATCAGAAGATACTTACTAAACAGGAGAGCAACATAAAAGCCCATAAACCTGAATCTCACTCTCCCACCAATTCATTAAGTGCATTTTCTTAAATGTACTTTATTAAGTATTTATCAAGTATTTAATCTATGCCAGGTGCTATGCCACATGATTGGGAATGCGAATACAAAACCAAAGACAATCCCTGTCCTCTAGGAGCTGTTCTGGTGGGGAAGGTAAAGGCAAGAGAGAAAACAAAATGGTAGCGCAGTAGCCCAGGGAAGGGTATTTGGGTTTGGAAAGTTACAAGGATAGTGAGTGGAGCCATAGGGACGTAGATTGACACACTTTCTGAGTAGTTACTGCAGTATTGATTTGATTGTGATTTCAGAACTGGCAAGCAGAGTAAAGCCAAAGGCAGTGTGACAGTAAAGCAAATGGTGAGAAGGTAACTGAGACGTAAGCTAAGCATGATTAGTGCCAACTTGGATGTATAGAACTGCATGTGGCTCTCATCCATCAGGCCAAGGGGGGCCAAGATGGGAATTCTGAAGATGAAAGTGTTAAGGGCTGTAGGGAATGATCCACTGGTCTGGGTACCACAGTGACAGTAAGACAATGGTGAGATGAAACATGGTGGCGTGTGAATTAGATGCAGTGAGCTACTAACCAGTTAGGAGAACAGGACCCCTATTGTCTCAAACCGGAAGCCAAAGCCGTTGAGCTGTGGGGACAGAACAGAAGCAGCTGTGTTCAAAAGCCATGAAAGAGCACTAGCCTCACTCTTGATCTGGCGATACCTGTTGACTGAATCTAAGAGCAAGGTGATACTGGATATCTGGGTATAGTTGGCCTGGTCTGTCATACCTAGGAACTAGATCTGGGTGTTTTGCAAAGCAGGAGAATGAGAGAGATGAGAGTTCATCGTGGCAGAGCAATGTGCCTCTGGGGAAACTGGTTACCTCTGTGGCTTTCTATGTGTGTCCATGTTTGTGCTCCCCCATGTCAGGTGTGTCCCTGTGATGAATCTCAGGCAATGGTGTATGCTACAAGTTCTGAAGAGCAGTAACTGAAGAGTTGACTCTTTGTCAAAAATGTCAGTGATGATTGTATCCTTGACAACATCTTTTGAGTCTTTCATTTCTCTCAGGCTTGCCTAGATTGTGGTCATGAGAACCTGGCAGTCAGAGACCTTAAGACCCTGACATTTCTCTCTCATACTTTCACCAGCATTTATACATACAAACATACATCCATCCTCCCCCCAAAAAAGTCCATATTAAAGTGAAACAGATTGAGACTGGAGAGTGACGGTCTGCTTGGAGAAAGGAGGTTAAGAGAATAAGAAAGGGGAATTGGAAGCCCTTCCAATCATGCCATTCCTATTAAACCATTCCAGCTCCAACATGGAATGGACTGGATCGTAGCTTTCCACCATTTCCTAGGAATTGTATTGTGACTAATGTACTCATCCAAAGAGACAGAGGAGAAGCTCTGTGCTTTGTTGTCCTTCATTTGTTTGGTTGTTTTTTTCACCAGTTTTGTTCTGCTAGGTTTCTCAGTTAGTTTTCGCTTTCGGACCCAGAATTTACAGTGAAAGATGAAGCAGAGAAACCTTGTAAATATGGTCTTCAAACAAATCAGCCCATATGATTCTTATTGCTTCTCAATCCATCCTCGTCCTCAGAGGTTATGGAAACTGCAGCACAGTAGAAAGACTGCTCATCCTGTTATCGGATGACTGGGGTCAAATCTCACCTGTGAGGCATACAACCTTGGTGACCCAGAACAAAACAGCCCACCTTCCTGGGCCTCAGTTTTCTTTTCTGTAAGATGAGGTTATTAGCCTTTAAAAACCTCTAAGTTCCCTTCCAGCTTTAAATTTGTGATCCTATGAACCGATGATCTTGTTTTAACAGGGCCGAGGAGGAATAATTTAGGGGAAGCTAGATGTTGCAGTGGATAGAATGCTGGCCCTGGAGTCAGGAGTACCTGAGTTCAAATACAGCCTTAGACACTTACTAGCTGTGTGACAGTGGGCAAGTCACTGCACCCTGTTTGCCTCAGATTCCTCATCTGCAAAATGAGCTGCAGAAGGAAATGGCAAACAGCTCCAGTATCTTTGCCAAGAAAATCCCAAATGGAGTTGGATATAACTGAATAACAAGAAAAGGGGGAATAAATCCCTGCATTAGGAGTCAGAACACCTAGGTCTAATCCCAGTAATGCTCCATTCACTGTGCCATCTTGGAGAACTCATTTAGAATCATGTAATCATAGAACATCTCCCCCCAAAGCCTTAAAAAGTCTCAGAGGTCACCTAGTCCAAATGTACCTTAAAAGGCAGTCCTCAAAACAGCCATTCACCTTCCATTTTAACATGCCCAGGATCCAGGATCTCTCTACCTCCGGTGACAGTTCATTCTCCATTTGAGAGGAACGGGACCTCTCCAGCTAATTTATCCTAGATGCCTGCCTTTTAGGCAGGTTAAGTGTCAACCTCATTTTCCTGAGTATACAGTTGAGGCAGGGAGAGATTAAGTGACTCGTTCATGTTCATACAGTTATTAAGTCCTAAAGGGGGCACTCAATTTACGTCAGCTTCCTCTTGGGGTAATACTCTTTCTGCCAAAGAAATGGCTTTTACACACACCTATAGGCATGTTAAGAGTCAGTAGAGCATAGAGTGTTGGACTTGGAAGTGTGTTCAAATCTCACACACTAGCTGTGTAGCCATGGGCCAGTCTCTTAATTTCTGTGAGCCTAGTGTTTCTTGTCTGTACCTACCTCTCAGGGTGGTTGTACAACTACAATGAAATCATGTATATAAAGAGGTTCATACCCTTTGGAGTGTCTGGTATCTGCCCATTCTTGTGGTTAGTTATTTGCGTTCATCTTCTCTCTCTCCCTGTAGGGTGATCTCCCTCCCAGCAGGGTCTATGGTTTATCCATCTCTTAGAGAGGTAACACACACAGAACATGGGACTTGGAATTCCAAGGGACTGGGTTTCAATGGTTATTGGTGGTGTTTGTCCTTCATTCTCAAAGAAGACCCTGACATCAGGAAGGCGATGCCATCACTTGCAAATGAATTGGACTTAGGTGAGAGAGGGCTGCGCAAAGTCACCAGCCTCACTTTCTCCTCCCATCTGGGTCTAGTGCCAAGATATAGATCAGGATGACTGGAGATGGCCATTCGAATGGTACAATTTTGGGCAAGTCATGAACATGGGCCTCGTCTTCTGTATATTAAAAAAAAAAGGAAAGGATTAAGGAAGTAGTTTGGTATGAGGGAAGAACATGGAATGGAGTGAAAAGACTTCAATGTTAGACGTGTTTGTGCTTCTCACTCCCTCTGTGACTCTGGGCAAGTTTTTTCCTCTAGATCTCATTTTTGTCATATGTAACGTAGAGGTAGATGAGCTCCGTTGAGCTTGGAAAGCGCGCGTTGCAATAGATAAAACAGAGATGGGGCAGTGCTTAGAGCACCAGACCTGGAATCAGGAAGACCTGAGTTCAAATTCAGCCTCACACTCTAATAGCTGTGTGACCACCCTAGGCAAGTCATTTGCCCCCTGTCTGCTTCAGTTCTGTCTTCTGTAAGATAAGGATGACAATGGCAACCATTTCCCAGGATTATTGTGAGAATTCAGTGAGATAATATTTGTAAAGCACTTTGCAAACCTTAAAGCATGTGCTAGCTATTAGTGCTAGCTATTAATATTATTACTATTATTAGGCAGCTAGATGACACAGTTTATAAAGTGCTGGGCCTGCAGTCAGGAAGAACTGAGTTCAACTCTAGCCTCAGACACTAGCTGTATGATCATAGGCAAGTTACTTAATCTCTGTTTGCCTCAGTTTCCTCATCTGTTAAAAGGAAATAATAATAGCACCTATTCCCATGGTTATTTTGAGGATAAAATGAGATGATAATTATAAAGTGCTTAGCACAATGTCTGACACATAGTAACTACTATATAAATGTTGTCATTGTTGTTAGACATCGGGCTAGAGGCAGACATATCTTGATTCAAATTCTGCCACAGCACTTACTAATTGTGTCACGCTGGGCAAGTTAACCTCTCTGTGCCTGAGTTTCCTAGTCTATAAAAAGAGGGCTTTAGACTGGATGGCCTCTCCAAGTATCTGTCCTGTGATCTATTGTCCCTCCTGCTTTTGATATTCTGTGGATGGTGGTTTTCCTGGAATTACTTGTCACAGGGTTGTCCGAAGGAAAGTTCTTTGGAAACC
The DNA here is from genome assembly GCF_900497805.2 of Vombatus ursinus. NCBI lineage: Eukaryota > Metazoa > Chordata > Mammalia > Diprotodontia > Vombatidae > Vombatus > Vombatus ursinus. Next base: position 8,155,528 of record NW_020943070.1, read on the forward strand.
TTTAAGTCCTGGAGAAATGAGAGTTGGCGCTGGTATCTCATGTGCTCTCTGGCTGGTGAAAAGGAAGAGAGCATCCCCTGCCCCTAAAGTTTCCCTTGGCCAGGTCCCCGCCCCCTCCCACGGCATCCGTGGAAGGGACCTCATCCCGTCTCCCAGCAGGGCCAATGTCAGAGTTATGTTTTCTTCAGGAAGCAACATCACCCCAGCAACTGATGGCAACCAGCAAAATTGCCCTGGAGCCCATGCGACCAGAATGTGACATGTGCATGACGCCTCCTAATATGCTCTGACAACTATTATGGTCTGGACTATTCCATAGAGGACCGGAGGAATTCAGAGCGATGAGACGCCGAACAGAACATAATAAAAAATTATCAAGCGGTAATGCTTTCTAATGAAGACGGCAGTCGTTTAACCAGCCTCCTCCACTCCTTCCTACACATTCAATTATGATGCTAGGCACTCACCGGGGCCTGTTCGATTGATTTTTAATTTAAGAAACATTTCTTGTGTGTTTGTAAACCTCTGAGTGCAAAACAGGCCCGGAGTGAATGCCCCACCTAATTAAGGAGGCTGGTGGGCGGCCTTCCCTCTGGAATCCCCCCACCGGAGGGTGCTCTTCGCTGGCGCTGAGCAAAGTTGAAGCATGGGTTTCTCTTGCAGCTGCCCAGGTTGCTGGTTCTGCTGATCACTGGAGACTGGGAGCGCCATGGTTTGGTGAAGCCCTCTGACAAGGGAGGTTTTTGGTTTTTTGGTTTTTTATTTTTTTTTTAACTATTAAAGACTCCTTTGGAAAGCAAAGTTCTAAAGAATGGAGATCTCGGAAAAAAATATAATAATTCATTTTCTCTCCTGTTTTAGAGAGATGCTGTTGCCTGGATAGGGACTGTGTATCCTAGAGTGCTGTACCTAGAGTTGGAAAGCCCTGGGTTCAAATCCCGCCTCTGACATTTCTTAGCTGTGTGTCTCTGGGCAAGTCCTCTAATGTCTCCAGACTGCAGATTCCTCATCTGAGAAATGAAGAAGTCAGACTGCATGACTTCCGAGATTCCATTGAATTCTGAATCTATGGCCTTATATCCTCTAGAAACGTGTGTTCTGAGGTAGCCCGTTCTGTCTTCAGACGGCTCTAATTTTATCAAGTTTGTCCTTATGTTGAAGCAAACTCTGACTTGACTCGAGTGGAGCGTTTGTTGCTGCTGCTGCTGCTGCCGCTGTCTTTGTTGTTCAGTCATTTCAATCGTGTCTGACTCTTTGTGACCACGTTTAGGGTTTTCTTGGCAAAAATATTGGAGTGGTTTGCCATTTCCTTCTCCAGCTCATTTTTAGGTCATGTCTAACTCTTGGTGACCCCATTCGGGGTTTTCTTGGCAAAGATGCTGGAGCAGTTTGCTATTTCCTTCTCTAGTTCATTTTACAGATGAAGAAACCGAGGCAAAAAGGGTGAAGTGACTTGTCCAGGCTCTCACAACTAGTATGGGTCTGAGACTAGATTGGAACTCAGGAAGGTGAATCTTCTTGACTCTGTGCACTATGGCGCCCCCTAGTGGACCAAAGCAAACTTTTATCTCCCCATATCTGCTACCTAATAGGTCGTCCTATTTCTCTATCCTAGAATGCAGCAGCGAATCTAAATTCTCTTCAGAATAGTAACCCTTCAGATACTGGAAGATAACTGGCCCAATATGAGCCTCAGTTTCCTCATCTTTAAAATAGGGTTAATAATGCCTATGGCAACTCCCTCACAGGGTTTTTGTGAGGTGTAAGTGATGTAATTTACATAAAGAGTTCCATAATTTACATAAGAAAAGGCATCCAGGTGGTATATTGAAAAGAGCACCAGAGTTGGGAAGACCTGAGTTCAAATCCAAACTGACACTTTGTGTCTTTGGTCAAGTTACTTAACCGCTTCCTGCCTCAGTTTCCTTAGCTGTAAAATGGAGTTAATAATAGCACCCATCTTCTAGGGTTGTTGTAGGGATCGAATGTGATATTTTTTAAGTGCTTAGCATAGTGCCTGGCACATAATAAGCGCTACGTAAATGTTAACTAGTATTATTATTTATTGTGTGACCCCAAATCACTTAACATCTGCCTCAGTTTCCTCAGCTGTAAAGTGGAAATAATAATACCACCAACTCCCAGGGTTGTTGTAAAGATGATTAAATGATATATTTTCTGTTTTAGTGGGGAAAATGCTTTGCAAACCTTAAAGTACTATTTGAATAGTAACATGTTATTATTATCTTTACAAACCTTAAAGCACTCTGTGAATGTCATTTATTGGGTTGTTTTTTAAAGGGCCGCTGAAGTGGTATGCCATTAAAGCAAAGACAGGATTTGAACTGAAGTGCGTATGGGAGTGGAAAGGGTTCCAAAGCCAGTGCTTTTTCCAGCACACCAGGGACCCCAAGATTTTACTTCCTGAATTCTTTGCCATTGTTATTCAGTCATTTTCAGTCATGGCTGACCCTTTGTGACCCTATTTGGGGTTTTCTTGGCAAAGACACTGGAGTGGTTTGCCATTTGCTTCTCCAGATCATTTGACAGATGAGGAGACCGAGGCAAACAGGGTTAAGTGACTTGCCCAGGGTCACAAAACTAGGAAGTATCTGAGGGCAGGCTTGAATTCATATCTTCCTAATTCCAGGCCCAGTGCTCTAACCACTGCACCACCTAGTTGCTTGCTCTAACTTACTCATCATTTTTTAGAAGAGGAATTCAGCTTGGGGAACTGGTCCTATAGGTGACAACAATCATATAAGATCATGAACATAGAGTTAGAAGGGGCATTCAAAGTCATTTCCTCTAATCCCCTCCACATTTGACAGTTAAACAGAGGACAGAGCTGTGTGCTACAGATACACTTGGGATTTAAGGACCTACACTCAAATTCAGGCTCTGCTCGTTACTAGCTATATGACTTTGGCTGAGTCATTTTCCCTCAGAGCCTCGGTTTCTTCGTCTGTAAAGTGGCAGAATATGGAGGAAGGTGTTGAGATGAGGGAGGGTATTGGAGTAGATGGCCTCCGCGGTCCCTCCCAACTCTAAATCCAGGATGACTCAGAGCTGGGTCACCTCACCCTTAGCCTGGGGTCCTTTCTACCAGAGTGCCTTTATATGCCCCCTGGAAATATCCTACAAGGTGATTTCATTATTGAATCTTGAATGACTGAATGGTATCCCTGTGACCATCATGACTCCTGATCTTGGCTATTTTCTGTGTCTCAGGATGGTGTTATATGAAAGACTCAGAAGCCTGACCCCTACCCAGCCCAGAGAGTAAAACTCAGTTACACGACATAGCTCTATAATCTTCTAATCCCATCCCTACTCCCAGTTCACCCATGCAGATTTGGACGAGAGAAAATGGCCAGGAGGAATATAGACCCATTAGGCACGTCCTATGGTAGGGAATAGGGCAGCTAGGTGGTACAGTAGATAGAGTGTTAGGTTTGGAATCAGGAAGACTCATCTTCATGAGCTCAAATCCAGCCTCAGACGTTTACTAGCTGTATGACCCTAGGTAAGTCACTTCACCTTGTTTGCCTCAGTTTCATCTGTAAAATGATCTAGAGAAGGAAATGGCACACCACTCCAAGCAAAGAAAACTCCAAACGGAATCACAAAAAGTTAGATACGACTGAACAACAAAACAAATAGTGGGGGAATAAGGAAGGAAGAAGAGAAGAGCCCCTGATTACTGTTGCATGGGGAAAGATAGCAGTTGGGCACTTTACATCAATGATTAGCAAACATTGTGAGGTCGAGGACAGCATGGAAAAATTTCTTAGGCCTCTACAAGATGGAAGTTGTACTTCTAAGTTCCATTGTGCTATTGAAAAATACATTGCAGTATCACACTTAGAGGAATTCAACATTTATAATGGCTTTGCATTATATTTATCCCATTCAGTCAGTCAACAAGGATGTTTTAAGCCTTCATTATACACTATATCCTTTTGAAAGAGTTATGCATATAGGTGAGAGACATTATTTATCTAGCCTTTAGAAGCTATTGTGACTTCTGTTTCATTCAGCTCTCTCTGAGACTAGAGATACTTACACTGTATCTTTAAGAGTCGGATGGAATGATGTGGAAAGAGTTGTTTGGGGTCACATAACGCTTGCTTATTTATGGGTTCTCAAACTCTTTGCAATAGTTTTGTGTCCTACCAGATTTCTGGTTCCCAAGGGTAGGAAAACACTGGTTTAAAAGTATCCTCGTCTCCTCATCCTAAGACCACGCCATCTACAGCAGCCTTTGTAGCATTTCTGTCTTCCATTTAGTTTATCAGATTCTTGTCATGTCCTTTCAGAGATGTAGTTTTGATTGTTTATTTTATTGTGTAGTTCTCCAGAGAAGTAGTTCTCTGTAAAAGCACAGGTTTAAAAAAAAGAACTCTAAGGAAATTGTGACTAAAGCCCCAAGTTAACCATTGTACTGACTTTGTAGGGTTCCTCATTTAGTAAAGGTTCATATTAAGTATGTCCGTGTATCATTCTTTAAAATGCCTATTTTCAAAAGAGAAAGATAACATGGCATAGAGATAACATGGTATAGAGTCCACTATACCAGTGGACTTAAGGTCAATGGGATTCAAGGTCTACTTCTGACCCATACTGGTTGTATGACCCTGGATGAGACACTAAAGGCTTCTGAATCTCAAACAATTCTCTATGATTATACAGGTATAGGAAAGCTGCTATTCCATGGATTGATTTCTGGACTTAAAAAGTTCTGTTTTCAAATCTTCTCCCAGACACTTTGTAGCTATGTGACCCTGAGCAAGTCATTGAAGTCACTTAACCTCAGTTTCCCTACCTATAAAATGGGGGGGTAATAATATCATGTACCCCCTAGGGCTATAGTGAGGACCAAATTAGATCGTATATGTAGAATGCTTTTAAAATAAAAACACCATCGAAATGTTAACTCATCATTACTACCTGTGCTTGGGAATAGAAAGGATTCTTTTACAAAGGGAATCACAATTCCTGGACAAACCAGCATTTCCTCAGAGGAACTCAGATCACTAGATCTCTGTTTCGTCCATCGTGGAGCAGATTCTGGGGACGGAGGTGCAGAGAATGTGAATGAGAATTGTAATAGTTATGGGAAGGGGGGCTCTTTCTGCTTTACCACTTTCTTTTTGTGTATTTCATTTATGTTTTATTGATATTGTTATCATTTCTTAGTATCCTCCCTTATACACCCACACACATACACACACACACACACACACACACACACACACACACACACACACACGACCCTATTGTAGTAAAGTCAATTTCACGAAACAAACAGATCCACTGATCATGCCTGACAAAGAATGCCTTATTCCACCCCTGTAGTCTACCACCTCTCCTCTTCTCCTCAGAACTCTGGAGTCATGATTTTTACCAGGCACCCTCATCACAACAGTCCTAGGATATAGATGATATGGGGAGGAGGAAGTTCCCTTTCCTGCAGGTGGAGAAAATGAGACACCCAGTGATTGAATGAAAAGAGAATGTGTTAGCACACTCAAGACCCACATTGCCCTGGTCCTTTCTGGTTATAAAGCACTATATATAACTAAATATTATCCTATTTGAGAATGTAGGCTCCTGGATGGCAAGAATTATCTCACTTTTGTCTTCGTGTTTCTATTGCTCAGCACAGTGTCTGACTCATAGAAGACACTTAATAAACATATGTCAAATGTTCAGCTGGTCCATACGTCTACCTTGTGCATGGGTACTGGATATGAAGTCATACAAAGGACCCAGATTCAACTATTGGCTCTGATACTTAGTATCTTATGAGGCAGCTGGATAGTACAGTGGATAGGGTGTTAGACATAGAGTCAGGAAAACCTGAGTTCAAAACCTGCCACAGATTTTCCTCCTCCTTCCTCTTTGTCTTCATCTTCATCTCCATCTCCTCTTCCTCCTCCTCCTCCTTCTTCTTCTCTTCTTCTTCTTCTTCTTCTTTTCTCTCTCTCTCTCTTTCTCTCTCCCTCTCTCTCTCTCTCCCCCTCTCTCTCTCTCCCTCTCCCTCTCTCT
>NW_020943070.1:8161678-8178734 GCF_900497805.2 Vombatus ursinus
CCCCCTCCCTCCCTCTCTCCCCCCTCTTTGCCTAGGGTCACACAGCTAGTGTCCGAGGCCAGATCTGAACTCAGGTCCTCCTGCTTCCAGGGCCAGTGCTCTATCCACTGTGCTACCTCACTGCCTCACTTCAGATTCTTACTAGTTATGTGAACTTAGGAAAATCACTTAAACATTGTGTGCCTCAGTTTCCTCAACTGTAAAATGGGGATAATAATAGCACCTACCTTGAAGAGTTGTTATGAGGACCAAATGAGATAATATTTCTAAAAAAAGCTTTGTAACACAAAGCTTGAAACACATTAGAAATGCTAGCTATCATTCTTATCTGTGTGACCTTAGACAAGTCACTTAAACTTTATGGATCTCAGTTTCCTCCCATGTGAATGAGAGGGTTAGACTAGAAGACCTTCCAGGTCTAAATCTTGGATATTCCCTGTAACAGATGAGAAAACTTAGGCCCAGAGATTCCCAGTCACTTGTCCAAAGACATACAGCCAGTAAAGGCAGGAATAGGGCTTGACTCCAGGGATGACAGATTCTATCTTCAGGTTCCAAATTCAGTGCTCTTTCCACTAACTTATTCTACATCATTCACAGTCAAATATCTGTCCCTTCCATCAGTCCTTGAGCCTCAGCTGTTCACTCCCAGTTTGTCTTGAGATTCATTTCCTTCCATTCAGATAACTCTTAAGTACTTCATTCAGGCCATGCATCTATAAAGGTGACTATACTCCCATTTGACAGAAAAGAAAAAAGAGACACAAATGGAGTGAGAATAGATTTTTCCTCCCTCAGGGAGATAGGTGATGAAAATCAAGAATACCTGCAGTGAAATCCTGCCTCAGATACTTACTAGCTGTGTTACCCTAGACAGTCACTTAACCTTGTCAGCCTCAGTTTCCTCATCTATAAAGTTGAGTTAATAATAACACCTATCTCCCAGTGTTATTGTAAGATCATTGAGAAGACATAGGTAGAAAGCTTTTTTGAAATAAAAGCACTCTATGTTCTTATTATTTTCCTCCTCCTACCAGAACTCAAACAAATTAGGAACAAGGTCCTCAGAGATCTTAAGATCACTGACTTACAGTTGGAAGAAACTTTCAGATTCTATGAGTCCAACATCCACATTTTACAGATGAGGAAACTGAGGTCCAATGACTTACCCAAGGTCACCCAGGTAGACAGGCCAGAGCCAAAATTTGAACCACGGTGGTGGAAAAGGCACCATATCCCATGTCTCTTCTGCCACGCCAGGGAACCCAAGTTAAAAAGAACTCCTTTCTGGGTCCTCACTGTGAGATTAAGCCCTGGAACAAATTCTTACCCAAAAAATCATCTTAGTCAATTTGATTAAGCAACCATAATAGATGGTGAAGAATGGGGAAACTTTACATGAGTGCAGCCCTCAATTCTCTGTATTCAAAGATGAAGTGAATTCTAACAATGCCAATTCAGAGTACTACTATGAAGAACCTGGGAGAGCCCATCAGGAACCCCATTTACCCAAGATAGGTGGGCCATTTACCTACAGTTTAGAGACCCCAAAATGCATAGAATCCATTTCCTCAAAATTGTCTGAATAGAGTGGACATTGTGGCTGGGGGGCTGTCATTAGGTAGTTCTTACTGGGTAGGGAAAATGGAGATTGGCTCTGGCCATTGCTGAACTCTATATTTTATGTCCTCTGTGTTCCAAGTGCCTTTGAAAAAAGATCTTTAAAGATTTTCTTCCAAATACTTTTGTAGAATGTCTTTATTTGAAAGCCCTTGCTGTGGTCACAGCATGCTTTATCAAATGACTACTGCAAGCAGGGCACCCCTTCAGGTAGATGAGTAGATGGAGAAATGTGCCTTCCAGTGTGGTTGGGCCATTTTTTAAGGGGAAGGAAAGATGGATGGATGGACAGAAGGGAGGGAAGGAGAAAAGGATGAGAAAAAAGATAGGGAGAAGGGTGAAAGGAAGAGAAGGAGGGAAGGAGGAGAGAGAGAGGAAGGGAAGGGATCAGGAAGAAAAATAGGAAAAATACAATAGAAAGTGCACAGCTTCTGGAGACAGAAAACTTGGATTCAAACTAAATTTCTATATGACACATTCTGTGTGTTCTTGGGGAAATCACTTTAAACATCTGGGCCTCAGTTTCTTAAAATTGAAGAGACTGGACTAGGTAGCCTCTGAGGTGATCCTATGAACTTGGAAAAGACATTGCCCCTCCCTGGACTTCAGGTTCCTCATCTGTAGAGCTGAGTACTGGATTAAATGGTCAGTAAGGTCCCTTCCATCTTTAGCACTATGAGTCCATGAGACAAAGAAATCAAGGCACAATTATCTCCAATTTACACCTGCCTGTACACCATCACCTGGATTGAAAGTCATAAGGCCCCAGACTTAGAGTGAGAATCCATGTAAGATCAAACTCCTCATTTAATAGATGAGGAAACTTGATACTAGTAAAGGTCCTTGGCCAGTGGCACCCAGGTAACAAGGAGCAAAGCAGGAATTTTAATCCCCTTCCAGCATTCTCTCCACAATGGTACAAGGCATCCTCCAGGTTAAAGGAACTCTCCAAGGTCAAAGAGGTAGTAAATGGTGGTTCTGGGATGCAGACAGTAGGCTTGGGTCTGAGTTCCAACTCCTCTACTTACTAGTCAGGTAAAACCTTAATTAAATCACTTCATTTGGTGAACAAAAGCGAGGAAAGGAGGCAGGGCAGGAAGGGGAGAGACAGAAACAGAGGCAGACATAGACAACAAAAGCAGAAGCAGAGACATAGAGAGACAGACAGAGACAAATACAGAGATGAGCAGAAACAGAGAGATGTAGAGACAGAAATGGTAGGAGAGGCAAAGAAGGAGAAGAATAAAGGAGAACAGAAGAAAAGAGAGTAGAGTAGAGGAGGAGAGAGAAGAGGAAAGGAAGAGAGAAGAAAGAAAGGGATAAGAAAGGGAAGAGTAGAAGAGAGGAAGAGAGGAGAGAAGAGGAAAAGAGGAGTGAGAGAAGAGGAAAAGAGTGTAAAAAGGAAAAGTGGGTAAAAAGAAGTTGAAATGTGAGTGAGGAGGGTTCAGCTCACCCTGGCTATGTTGTGGTTTCTTCTCAGGCTCCAGATGCTTGAGGCCATCTGCAAACACTGGGAGGGGCCCATCAGCTTGGCCCTGTACCTGTCTGATGCTGAAGCCCAACAGTTCCTGCGCTATGCCCAGGGCTCTGAGGTCCTCATGAGCCGCCACAATGTTGGCTATCACATCGTGTACAAAGAGGGCCAGTTCTACCCTGTGAACCTTCTGCGCAATGTGGCCATGAAGCACATCAGCACGCCATACATGTTTCTCTCTGACATTGACTTCCTACCTATGTACGGACTCTGTGAGTACCTCAGGTAAGTGTGGGGCAGCCCCTTATGAGTTCTACCTCCCTTTCTCATTTCTTGGAAGATCGAAGGATTTTGAATTGGGAGGAATCGACACTATAATAAGGGTGGGCCAACTAGGGCTTGGTACAGGGTGTCAGATTTTAAGGGTACTGATCGCGGTTCAAGTTCTTTGGCAACAAAATGGAAAACTATGGGACAATGGGCTGGGGTGAGTGAGGCAAGGGGCAATTTGAATCTGTATCACTCTAGTGAATTTAGATGAACAGAGTAGAGTAAACCCTGATTCTGATTTCAGATCATCTGCTGAAAGTATTAGATACTCCCCCAGGAATTCTTAACCTTGTATGCAAAGACCCCCAAGATGTCAGTGGAGAGATTTCAAGGGATCTGTGAACTTGGATGGGGAAAAAATACATCTTTACTTCAATGTAATTGGTTTCCTTTCTAATTTGTTTTAATCCTTTTATTTTATGAATTTAAAAGCATTTTTTTGAGAAGGGGTCGATAGGCTATACCAGATTGCCAAAGGGAGCCATCTCTCTCTCTCTCTCTCTCTCTCTCTCTCTCTCTCTCTCTCTCTCTCACACACACACACACATACACACACACACACACGCACACGCACACACAAGGTGAAGAGCCCCAGTTCCAGAGACAGGCTGGAGCCTCTGAAGCTGCTACTGTGATGTGATGGGGACATCATGTGGCCAAAAAAGGAAAAGGAAATTCAGCCCTGAGAATTCCAGTGAATTTCCGAGACTTCTATGGTCTGTGGAGCTCATGGAGGTTGTAAAGGATGGAGCTGGAGGGGACCTTTTTGATGCAACACCTTCATTTTCCAGAGGAAGAAACTGAGACTCACAGAAATAAGCATGCATGATCCCGAGCCAGCAGAGATCTTAGCTCTTATTCTTACTGAAACATCTTGGTCCAGTTGAAAAAAGCCCTAGATTTGGAGCCAAAGGACCTGAGTTCGAATTCCAGCCTTGCTGCTTACTAATGATGTGTCTTTGGGTAATTCTGGATCTTCTCACCCGTGTCTGTTGTGGCCTAACAGATTTTTTTGCTGCTCCATCCTGAATGTGTCTTCCCACAAGCCCTCATCACCTCTCTCCTGGACTACTCCTTCAATAGCCCTTCCTGTGATCTCCCTGCCACATCTCCTCCCACTCCAATCTGTCTTTCCCTCAACCACAAGGGGTCTTCCTAAAGTGTGGGTCTGCCTGTGTTTTCCCTCACTCACTGTACTCCAATGGCACTGCCTTTCCTCCAGGATCAAACACAAAATCCTCTGTTGAGCATTTAAAGCTTTTTATAACCTGCCCCTTCTCATCTGTCTGGGCTTCTCATGCTTCATTCTATTCCACATACTCTATGATCTGGCTACTTGAAGTTCCCACAACACAACACTCCATTTCCTGCCTTCATGCCTTTGCCGTGACAGTCCCCCATGCCTTGAGGGCTGCTCTCCTTCCCCTCGGTTTGCCTGGATTCCTTCGAGACTCAACTCTGAGTCTACTCTCCGTGGGCTCCCCCAGTGCACACATACCCAGTACTAGGACTTCCCTCTGAGACTACCTCCCATCCACTCTGTATCTGTCTTATATAAACCGAGTTATTTGCATGTTGTGTCCCCCATTAGAATGGATACTCCTTGGAATCAGCAACTGCTTTTTGCCCTTTTTGGTGTCCTTAATGCTTATGAAAGTGCTTGGAACATAGTCAACACTTAATTAATCCTCACCACCGCCTCTGTAAAATGAGAGAGTTAGACTAGATGGCATCTGAGGTCTCTTCCAGCTCTAAATATGTAATCCTATTATCCTATATGACCTGGGTTCAAATTCTGGATCCACAACATCCCATCTGTGCAACTTGGGCAAATCACTTCCTCGTGAAGCCTCGTTTTCTTCCTCTAAAAAATAAGAAGGTTCACGTAGATGACCTTGGAAATCCTTTCCCACTTTAGGTCTGTGATCCCTGGATCCTACCCAGGTAGCAAAGGGCTGTACTCTTAGGGTTCACCATCATCATCATCATCATCATCACCACAATAATAATTCCCATTTTTTTAGCATTTTACAATTTACAAACACTTCGTCGTGACAACCCTTTGAGGTAGGCGTGGCAAGAATCATTCCACCCATTCAAGGAAGAGAAAATTCAATTCAATTTAACAAACATATTAACCATCCAGAGAGGCTAAGTAATTTACCAAGGATCGCCCAACGAGTAAGCATTAATTCCAGAATTCAGAGGATTCAAGTGTCATCCATTTAGAGCTAGAAGGAATCTTGGAAATCCTTTCTTTTTGCTGATGAGAAGGGAGCTGACAGCTCCAAATAAAGTTGGAATTCAAGGAAGGACCCAGGATTTGTTTTTGTTTGTTTGTCTTTAATTTCCACTGCCCCAAGTTGTCTTTCATGCAATCCCATCCCCAGACACATCTCTCTCCTTTTCCCCTATCTGCCTCCATCCTGCCTTTGGAGCCATGTGGAACAATGTCATCATTATCGGAAAGGGTTTACAAGTTTATCTAGTATAACCCAAATCTCTCTTGATTTTACAACTGAGAAAACTGAGACCCAGAGAGGTTAAGCAATTTGGCCAAGGTCACACTATTAATATATAATGGAGTTATAACCTCTTTTGACTCCACTCTCTCATTTCCTGCTTCATTCTTTCTCCGGAAATTGCCCACCTCAACAATAATTGGTCTGCAAAACTGAATGATCTCTGGACTCTGAAGGGAAGACATAGTTCTTAAAATCCCATTTTATGAAACTTGATTTATAAAGCCCTGTAGCCAGAAACCTCTGATCCCTCTGGCTTAGCTCTGGGAAGGTCCAGAATGGATTCTCTTTCCCTGGCTGATTTCATGTCTTTGGAAACCAGTGAGCATTTTCATCAGCCCTTCCTGCATTCATCGGTTCATCAGGGATAAATCATCTCTGGGCTATACCAGAAAGAGCACAGAACTAGATGTCAGGAGAGCTAGATGTTTGACTGCGGTCTATAATTAACTATCTGTGTGGCCTTGGATAAGTCATTGCCCTCTTTGGAACCTATATATTCCTCATTTGTAAAACAGGCATCCCGGGATCATAGATTTAGAGGTGGAAAGGACCTTTAAGGTCATCTGGTCTGACCCCCCATGGGATTAAGATCCATAGCTGGAATGTGCTCCAAAGGACATTTGAGTAGACTCTTTCATTTTATAGATAAGGAAACTAAGGCTGTAAAGGGAAGACTTGCCCAGGGTGACAAGATCATAGCTTTGGAGTTGGAAAGGACCTCAGAAGTCATTTGACCAATCCCCTCAGTTTACAGATGAGTAAACTAAGGCTCAGAAGGTTTCAGCAACCTGTCAGAGTCACCTGAACCTGTCTTCTGACTCCAGAAAGACTCATCTCCAAAGCCAACACTCTTTGCACAGTCCCACGATACCTCCTAGTCTGATTATCCCAACATTTGATGATTCTATGATGCATGGAGCCTTCAAAGCCAGTAACATTAAGTTATAAGATGGTGAGGTGAAACAGTGAGTGCAGTACTAGAATTGCAGTGAGGAAGAACAGAATTCACATCCTGATTCAGATGCTTGCTAGCTATGTGACTCTAGGCAACTGACTTAACCTCCCTCAGCCTCAGTTTCCCCATCTTTACCTCATAAGGTTTTGGTAAGGATCTCTATAAAGTGCTTTTCTGATTTTAAAGCATATAAAAATACTAGCTAATATTAACAAGCCTTTCTATCCATCACTTAAGAATGTGACACTATTAATGCATACTGTCTAAGCTCAGATCACATCATCTAGTGGAAAGAATACTGATGCCCAGAAGACCTGGGTACAAATCCCAGATCTTACTGTCTGTGTAATTTTGGCGATCTCAGAGAAACCACAGAGTGTAGTGGAAAGAAGACCCCACTTAGAGTCAGAAAGACCTGAGTTCAAACCCCCCCTTCTGACACAGGCTAGACAAGTCACCTTGGACAAGTCACTTTAAGTCTCTAAAGTCAAGCTGTTGATCAGCTCTAGTGGAGGGAACTTCCACACAAAAAGCTCTTTTTAATAAAAAAAAAAACCTCCAGGTATGTGATTTTCTTGGATGTGAAGAATGCTTAGTGAACCTTTCCTTCTATCACTGCATAGTAGTATGTTCTCTACTACTTAGAGAGTTGCTTGGGGGCCACTGAGATGATAAGTGAATTGCCCAAGGTCACATAATATGTATCAGAGGTTGAGAATTTTCTGTTCTGTTCACAGGTGCTGACTTGCCCCTCCCCTCAAAATATGTTTACACACACACACACACACACACACACACACACACACACACAATTTGGCCACATCACATAATTTCTAAGAACCTCAGTTTTCTCATCTATAAAATGGGAATGCTATTTGCCACACTTATTTGATCATGCTTTTTTTGTGTAGAAAGGGCTGGGTAAACCTTATACTTCTATATAAATGTGAATTATGTCAAAGTATTTTCTTCACACCAGCCACATGAGGTGGCTGGTCTAAGTAAGTAGCCATCCCTCTGACTGTTTTACAAATGAGGAAACAGATTCAGCAAGGTTGAACGTCCTGAGCAAGGTCACACAGCTGGGAAGTATGAGAGCTGAACCTTTGACCAGCTCAGTGACCCAGCAGACTGTGTGCCACCTTTGGAACTGCTCTCCCAGCGGTAGAGAAGTGTTTATTCCTCTGTCCCCAGCTCCTCCCTTGTGGGCCAGTGCATTTGGGAGGCGGCCGGCTGGGCTTTGGAGATGCTGTCTGCAGCTGTGAAATGGAGCACAGGTAACAGCCCAACAAGGGGGCTGAGTTCGTGACCCGTGACCCCGGCCTCATTAGCTCCTCTGCTCTAATTGAGTTCTCTACTCGAGCTTTCCCCACCAGGGGACACACAGCTTCCAGCCTGTGGCCTGCCAACCACGGGTCAGGCATGCCCCCCTCATCCCCGTGTACAAAGGATCTTGGCCATCCAGAGCAGTGCGGTGCTGGTGCTGGGAGCCTCACTTTCCATTTTTACATTGCTTGTTCAGAGCCTGCTTTCTTTCTGGCTGCAGCCCAGTTGGGCTTTGTTCATTTGCACAGCTGGTTTCAAGGGGCCCCTCCACTGTGGGAGGAAAAGAAGGCAGTAGGGTAGAGGGGAGGAGGTAACTAAATTAAATCCAGTGTCAAAGGACCCGGATTTGAATCTGACTGTTGCCACATATTCCCTTGAGCAAAACACTCTATCTCTATGGGCCTCTGTTTCCTCACATGTAAAACGGGGCTGACAGTTCCACCCGGGTGACAGAGTAAACAGAATATTGGACCTGAAGTTGGGGATAGCTGAATTTCCTCCTCAAACACCGAACCTGGATAAGTCACTTAAACTCTCTGAGCCTCAGTTTCTTCATCTATAAAATGGGGATAATAATAGCCGGTGGTTCACAGGATGGCTGTGAGGATCAAGCAAGCTAACATAGGCAAAGCACTTTGTAAACATTAAAAGATCTGAAGGTACCTCCTAGTTCTATTCCTTGATCTTCGACAAATATACATATATAATATATAATATAATATAATATATATGTGTATATATATCCATGTGTCTTCTCTCAGAATATTGGACCCACCAGGGGAACCATCCCCACTTTCAGCCATTGCCTCTTCTCCTGCAAAGGTACACCCCATGTGTGAACCAAGTACTCTTTCTTGACCCTGACTCTGTTATCTTCTGGAAGTCCTGGACCAAGAAATGACAATCCAGATGACCATGGAGATGACATTTCCAAGAAGGGCCCTTGAAAACACACCTTTCCTCATCCACTGATGTTGCATCAGAAATGATTGCTATAGACATTGCTACAGAGTAGGAGAAAATGGCGGAAAGCCTGTGTATGTTTCCTGAGGCCCGAGGGTATACAAGAAAGACTCTGGACTTGGGTTCAAATCTCACTTCTGATGTTTACTACCTATGTGACCTTGAGTCCTCTTCGAGCCAGTTTCCTGATCTATAAAACAAAGGATTTGGATTAGATGGTCTCGAAAGTCCTTTCCAGTACTGCACCTTTAATCCCATCACCTTGAACAAGTTATGTAACCTTCCTAGGTCTCAGTTTCCTCACTTGTAAAATGAGCAAATTCGACTAGATGAATTCCACCATCACTACCAGCCCTATATCTATGACTCCCCAAAGTAGGAATCTTTTTTCCTGCTTTCAAAAAGGTACCACATCATTGAGGAGGAAGCACCACCTAGTGGTTTCCAATAGAAATGACACAAGCTCTTACAATCAGTGGGTCTAATGCTTTTTAAAAATGAAATTTCTGTTTCTGAGCCCTGCTTCTCCCTGGAATCAATCTCTCTCTCTCTCTCCCTCTTTCTCTATCCCTCCTTCTCTCTCTCTCTCTCTCTCTCTCTCTCAATACTTGTGGGTTCTTTAAGAATCCAAGGTCATTGTTAAGATCCCTTTCTATTCTAATATTCTATAACCATGGAAAGGTTACTGAAATATTACTGTCATACAAAGAAACATCATAAGATTATAGAGCCAAAACTAGAAAGGAATTTAGGGAAAATGGAGTCACTAATTTTCTTATTTTTTAGATGAGGCAACAGTCCCAGAGAGTTGAAGCAACCTGCCTAGAGTCACAGCCAAGAAGTGTCAGATCATTGGGATATATAAGTCTAGAGCTAAGATCGAGAAGGAACCTTAGAGACAATCTGCTTCAACCTCCTGATTTTGCAAATGAGAAAATAGGCCCACAGAGGTTAATTGACTTTCCCTAGGCCTCACAGCTAGAATGTGGCATATTAGGTACCATCACATCAATAGATCCGGGGTCTGTGATTTTATCCATAGATGAATGACATGGATCGTGGCCCATCCATAACTTAGTAAATAGGCCACAGCAAATTGTCTAAAGACCTCAAATTACTTGCCCAAGGTCACACAGATAATAAATGTCAGAGACAAAATTTAAGCCTCTCTATTCCTTACTTCAAATCCAGCATTCAATCTATTACACCATGTTGTAGCATGTTGGGGGCAGTTTCTGTTTTAGGTATTGAAGGATACCTTATGCCCTCTAAAGCAGATTCTACTCTCTTTGGAAATTGTGAGAGTTGGGTTCAACTCAGTAAAAAGCTTCTCTCTCCCAACACATATTGCTTTCCATCATACCCATTTCCATATACGATGGCAAGATTCCGGAGTCGTCAGTTTCTGGGATCCTTCAGGAAATGTTTCATAACCAACACTCCATGGCTTAGTAAATAGTGAATAAGTAGTGATCCTAGGAAAAGGACATCTCTGGAAATGCATCCCAACAAACCCCATTTAGGTAAAATAATAAAGTGAGTCTGGATGGGAATCCAGCTGCGATCTCACCCAACACTCCAAGATGTTGGCGAAATCAGAGAAGTTCATATTAGGCACTAAGCCCCTCCACAAAGCCCTTGAACCTCTATCTTCGGGCACACCTGAACCAATAATTTCCAAGTTTGAATGGATCACCAGATCTGGCAAAGCTGCAAGAATATCACGTTTGAAGGCAGGCAATTTACAAAGACAAAAATACAAAGTGAGGCTCCCTCTAGGAGCTTCCATTCTACTTACTGACTTTTGGAAGAGGGGGGACCAGGCTGTCTACGTTGAGCAGAATAACACTGCCTGGCATATATTAGGCACTACACAAATGTTAGTTATTATTGCTATTATTACTTTTATTAAAGAATCCATCCCAGAGTGCTGGAAAACTCCTGGTCATCTGTAGCCATGCCATTATGCTTAAAATCCCCACCCTGTGTAGCTCTCCTTTATGTGTTACCGTTTCCCCCCCCCCCCAATTAGAATGTATTATCCTTGGAGGCAGAGCAGACTTGCTTGCTAGCTAGTATCTGTATCCCTGGGGCATCGCACAGTGAATTCCTGACCCAGAGTGCTTCATTAATGTTTTCTATTGATTTTTCAACCTATCTCTATCAGACCATCAGTCGATAAAATTTATCAGGTGCCTCCCATGGGCCAGACACTATGCTAAGTACTAGAGATACAGAAAAAGGCAAAAACACAGTCCCTGTTCTATTCTCAAAGAGCTTACATTCTATTGGGGGAGAAAGTGTACAAACAACTGTTTGCAAATGAAATATGAACAGGAAAAATGGGAAGTCATTAACAGAGGGAAGGCACGAGAATGAAGGAGAATTGGAAAAGTCTTCCTGAGTAGGGAGTATTTTAGCTGGGGCTCCAAGTCAGGGGAGCCAGGTGGTGGAGAGGAAGAAGGGAAGAATGAAAGAATGAGAACCATTAGCTCCATGACTTGAACATGGTCTTTCAACCCCAGACTTCTGGGGTTGTCCCAGAAGTGATGCGAAGTCCCCCATTTTTGAGACCCCAATCTGAGTAACATAGTAGGCATTTAATTCATGCTTATTGACTGACCTGACTCACTGAACTTTGGTGGTACAATAGAATCGCCCCTTCTGAAGGAATCATTTCCCAAACTTAATGAGGAGTTGGGAAGAGAACTTGGACTATCCTTTGGTCACAGGAACTGGTTTTCAGCCACAAGTCACAGAAAGAGGAAAGATCAGAGAATTCTTTCAGGGCAGCCTGCCTTGTCAACACCATCCTCCCAGTTACACCCAGGTCTCTGTTGGATTTTTCACATGGTCTAGTGTTGGATCAAATGGAAACAATCATCCCATCTGATGGGATGCCCCTTTGGCCTGTCGTGAAACAGAACCTTTCAGAAGGAGGATACTCGGAACCTCAGAGGAGGACAAATGAGCAAGGAGGGTGAGGAGGAATGAAGAACCTGTCTAAAGTAGATTGCTTCATCACCACAGGAAGCGTCATTCACAAAAACGACTATCAGATAAGGAAAGTCACCTTAAGCAATTTCTCGGAAAAGACCATTCTCAGCATGATACTCTCCAATGGCCATGAGCTGCCTCAACACTGATAGAGCTAATGATGATTCCAGAAGGAAGTAGGTAGAGGAGAACACCATTACTCGGGTCACTTCAAAGGATCCCAGTTTTCATCTACCTAATCTTGAAAGAAGGCAGCTAGGTGGTGCAGTGGACTGGACTTAGAATCAGAAAGACTCATCTTCGTGAGTTCAAATCTGGCCTCAGACACTTGTTGTGTGACCTTGGGCAAGTCACTTAACCCTGTTCGCCTCAGTTTCCTCATCTGGAAAATGAACTGGAGAAGGAAATGGCAAACTACTCTGGTATCTTTGCCAAGAAAACCCCAAAATGGGGTTACAAAGAGTTGGGCATGACTGAAATGACTGAACAACAAAAATCTTGAAAGAGGGATGGTGGAAAGAAGCCACAGATACATACATACACACATATATAATATACACATACACACACATACAAGTACATGTGCATGTTTGTATGTATGTATGTATGTATATATACACATATATCTTTCTTCATTTCTTCTAGGTATTCATGTAGCCTTTTTGGAAAATCCATTTTTTCTTTGAATTTTTGTTGGTTTATTTTTGTTTGTTTGTTTTATTTTGTTTTGTTTGCTAGGCAGCGGGGTTAAGTAACTTGGCCAGGGTCACACAGCTAGTAAGTGTTAAGTGTCTGAGGCCGGATTTGAGCTCAGGTCCTCCTGAATCCAGGGCCGGTGCTCCATCCGCTGAGCCACCTAGCTGCCCCCCCACCTTTTGTTGGTTTGTTTGAGCTTGCAGGTGTAGTAAAGTTATTTTCTCCTTGTAGGCCAGATTTTGTGACATTTGTAGATCTACAATTTTTATTTTTATACCAAACAGTGTCTTCCTTGATTTACTCTTCTCTCTAGCTTTAATTACTGAATTGGGGCTTTGTGTCATTATTTTATATATACTTATATGTCTACATATCGCCAGTTTGCCAGCCTTCCTGAAAAGCAGGCTTTCGACCTCCATGGGAGTCCATGGGAGTCCACGGGAGAGTGCTCTTTGCCTTCCCTTCTCCCTCCACCTTCAACCTTGTGGCCTTCTCTGCTCGCCATTTTGTGCTGACCGGGGCCAGAGGGAAGATGGATGTTTGCCACTGTGTGATTGATTGCTGCAGTTCCATGAAGAACAGGCTAACTGATAAAGGTTAGCCTTTCTGCCCCCCTCCCAGCTCCCTGCTCCCACCCCAGTTTCTTTCATGATGCCTGGTGCATGTGTCTGTCTACAGTGACGATAGTCTTACTGTACTCGCCAAGCTCTCTGTACTCTGTTCTGGTCAGACCCCTTTGAGGGCACCATATTGGTTACAAGACAGACATGGCAAATGCATGTAGTCCAATCCAACAAATGTTTATCAAGCTCCTGCTACAGGCAGTGAACTGTGGTGAATGTTAGGGATACAAAGTTGTTTTTTTTTTAAGTCTCTGCTTTCCAGAAGCTCATACTTTTTTGGGAAAAAAATACTAGTGCAGAGATTCTTAACTTGAGATCCATAGATTTTAGGGCATCTGTGAACCTGAATGGAAAAAAAGTAATTATGTCTTTATTTTCACTAAGGTCTAAGTGAATTTTAGATTTTCCTTCAATTATTTAAAAACATGATTCTGAGAAAGCACCCAGAGACTTCATGAAAGTGCCAAAGGGGTCTATGATACATAAAAAGGTAAAGAAGCCCTGAAATTGAGGATAGCCACAGAACCATGACCTGCACTGTGAAGTGACTCCAAACCAGACTTGAAATAACAGTCACACTGTGTGATGATTCACTGTGATGGACTTAGCTCTCCTCAGCAATACAATGATCTGAGACAACTCCAAAAGACTCTTGATGGAAAACGCTGTCCACATCCAGAGAAAGAACTGTGGAGTCTGAATGCACATCAAAGCATACTAGTTTCATTTTTTTGTTTTTTTTTTCCCATGGTTTTTTTGGGTTTTTTTTTTTCATTTTGTTTCTTCTTTCACAACATGACTAATGTGGAAATATGTTTTATGTGATTGTACATGTATAGCCTATATCAGATTGCTTGCCATCTTGGGGAGAGGGGAAGGTAAGGAGGGAGGGAGAAAAATTTGGAACTCAAAATCTTTCAAAAAATGAATGTTGAAAATTGTCTTGACATGTAATTGGAAAAAAGAAAATATTATTAAATTTTAGAAAAGAAACAAAGTTGAGGGCAACCAGTTGAAGGAAATGTGGAGAAGAGGGGGCTTAGTAGGCACATGATAACAGTCTTAAATTATCTGAAAGGTGATCATATAGAAAAAGGATTAGACTTATCCTACTTGGCCTCAGAAGACAGAATTAGGGACAAATAAGTGGGACTTACAAGAAAAGGGAAGATATTCACCCATTATTTTAAAAAATATCAGAACTGTTGGACAGAGGAATGGTCTCACAGGCAGTGAATTCTCTATGACTCAAGGGTCATTTGTTGGAATTTGGATGAATATACTGAAGGCAATTGATGCCTAGAGTATGGTTTGGAAAAGAAAACCTACCTCTTAGGTCTCTTCTTACTCCAAACCTAGGCTCCTGAGGTCCTACAAAGATGCAGAGTTAAGTGACCCTCTTTGGTTCTCTGTTCGCTTTCATACCAGGAAGTCAGTCATCCAGCTAGACCTGGCCAATACCAAGAAGGCGCTAATTGTTCCAGCTTTTGAAACTCTTCGGTACCGCCTTTCCTTCCCCAAGTCCAAAGCAGAGCTCCTATCGATGTTGGATATGGGGACTCTCTTCACTTTCAGGTAAGGAATGACGCCGGCCTGTGGCTTCAGCAGGTGATACCATCACTAACATTTCTATCACACTTAAAGGTTTGCCAAGTGCTTGAGTCTTTGATGATACAGCCTTAGGCTGATACCATTTTGCACGTGAGGAAACGGAAGTTAAGAGACTTGCTCAGGGTCACAAAGCTAGTAAGGGCCCAAGGAAGATTTTGAACTCGGGTCTTTCTGACTCTGAGTCCCATACTCTCACTAGTATGCCACATAATGGTCACCATACATTTCTGTCCTAGCACTAACTCTAGGAATGGTAGCGAAGTCAGGAGGGAAGTGAGGCCCTTTTAAAGGATGTAGTAGTTTCATTGACCTAGAAGGTCCCCTGGAAATGAGCTTCCTTCCACAAACTGCAAAGAATTGGCTTCTTGTACCCCACTGGGTTTAAGGTAAGCCTGCAGAAGGGAAGACAGGTGAGAGGGAGGATTTTTTGTCCAGACGTCTAAGCTTGGCTTCAGGTTACTACCTCATTCCCTAGTTGACAATTGCTTGTTGTATAACTACTCTGCTTTTCTGGTAATGCCATTGGTTTTTGCATGGTGGTCAATGCCATGAAGACGCTTGTATAGGAAAGGAAATTGAGGTTCAGGGGAGTGGAGGGACTTGACTGAGATCACATAGGGAATAAAGGTGAGAAGCAGGATTTGAACCCAGCTCCTCTGACTCCACAGCTCTTTCTAATGTACCAAATTGTTCTTTCTGATGCCTCCACTACAAAGCAGAAAACCCAGACCCAGAGGGCAAGCAATCCACCCAAGGTCACACAGCTAGTGAGAAATGGAACTAAAGATGGGAACCCAGGTCTTGAGGGTCCAAATCTAGCTCTATTTTCAGTATGCCACCTTCAGGTCTCCTGTGTGTAGAATCATCTCCAAATAAATGTTGGAGGCCAATTCCTAAATCCCCAGGCTCCTGATTGTAGACCTGGTATCCTATTACCCAAGTGAGAGCTTGTCAATAAAAAGGCTTTAAAATTTTTTTTATTTCTATTTTTTTCTTCCATTCTCCCCCATCCACAAGTTTGTTTGGCTTGAAACATCCTCCTAAGAGTCCTGGGCATCTGCCCCCTAGGGCTCCTGTGGGCCCATTTCTTTTATCTTGCCTATTGATCAGCTCTTTCCTGCCCCAGGATTTCCATGGAAAAGCGTAACTCTGTCCCCTTGGAAGTGGTGCTGTTGACAGCCCACAGGATTAGGGAGGATGCACTCTGCTTCCTGGAGAGGGTTGGCCACGTAACCAATAGAGGGGAAACCGGAGGAAGATGTTAGCTCTTCTGTAGCTTCTGGAGGGAGACCTGAACCAGAAAACGACTGTATTCCCTCCTCTCCATTTTTAATAAATGCCATCCATTTTGAAGAAATAGGAGAAAACTAATCCACAAAAGCATCCTTTCTAAAGCAATTTTCACCTAATGGAGTGGGATGGCGGAGACAATTTGCTAAATGGACCTGAGAGGCCCAAAGAAGTTGATTCCGCCCTCAGAAGTGAACCATTTCCTCCTTGTTTCCAAGGGACATAGGGCCCCGAATGTCAGCACTTTGAAGGGCCGGCTAAAAGCTTGCCAATGGGAGTCCAGACAATGAGAATGGCATGCCCCAAACAAGCTTATTTTAAAAGCTCTCTCTCTTCATTCCCTCTGGCTCATTCTCCTTACTCAAAAATGCCCTCGGCTGCCTGATGGCCTCATCCCAAGGACAGGATCAGCCAAATTGGCTTCCTTCTTTCATCTTGTGGGCAGTTTCTAATGAGGTCTATTGAGGCCGAATCTGTAGGGTTGATTGAGGGAGGAAGGGGGAAAAGTCATTGGTGAGCAGC
Source organism: Vombatus ursinus (assembly GCF_900497805.2). Lineage (NCBI taxonomy): Eukaryota > Metazoa > Chordata > Mammalia > Diprotodontia > Vombatidae > Vombatus > Vombatus ursinus. The sequence continues at coordinate 8,178,611 of NW_020943070.1, forward strand.
CCCGAAATGGATTCTAAGATCACGAATTTACAGGCCTTAGAAGTCATCTTATCCAACCGTTTCACATAACAGAATAGGAAACTGAGGCCCAGAAAGGAGAGGTCACATGATCTAGAAGAAAGAA